>NC_059176.1:41310481-41417050 GCF_019923935.1 Bubalus bubalis
CAGATTTCTGTCATTCTGAGTCACTAGCTCCTGGCAACCTAACAGAAATGTTGTTGTTCAGTCACTAGTTGTGTCCGACTCTTTGCCACCCCATGGACTGAAGCACGCCAGGCTTCCCTGTCTTTCACTGTCTCCTGGAGTTGGGTCACACTCATGTCCACTGAGTCAGTGACGCCATAACATGTCAATATCCAGGCCATCATAGGGACACCAGGAGGTTGTCTGTACCCTCTCCTTGGTTCCAGGCCTCAGGTAAGAGGGCAATCCGATGGAATTCGTCTTTACCCCAGGCCAAGGTCAGCAACAACCCTCAAGGAGGGGTAGTAGAGTGTAAAGATTGAGAGTCTGGACCCTAGAGCCTGAATTCAAATCCCTTCTCTCTCCCTTCCTGGCTGTGTGATCTTGGGCAGGTCACTTAACCTCTCTGTGCATCCAGAGCCTTATCTACAGAAAGGAGATAAAATTGGAGCTCCAAGGAGTAAATGAGTTCAGAGACGTAAAATGCCTTGAGCAGCGTCAAGCACACAATAAGTGCTTGCTGAGGAGAGCCATCCTGTCCTCACATCTTGTCTCTCCCGTTTACAGCACAGATCCAGGAGTTTACCTGATGGTCTGTACTGAAGTGAAAGGGGGCAGGGGACTCAGGGCTGGAAGGATTATTAGGCCAGTACCTGGAGTAACAGCAAGATCAGGGGTAGTGGACAGGGATGAGCAACGTCCTGAAAATGCCAGCGAACGGGCTGGCATGCAGATGCCAGGTAACAAAACAGGTGCCTGAAAGTCCTGCCCACAGGCCCCGGAAGTGGGAGGAGGGCTTCCGGCAGGGGTGCTGAGACAGGAGATGCTGGAGACCTGAGGCTGCCCTGCCCGCATGGAGCTGGTGGCACAGGAGGCCCCTTACAAGCAGGGTGGCAAAGGGACCACTGCCCACAGTGCAGGTCGTGGCACCATTAGCCCGTCAGAGGGAAGGGGACACTGGAAGGGAGGAGACATTCATATTCCTGGGGGTCCGGGGATACGAGTGCTCTGCAGTGCCCATGACTGGCTGCCAGGACCCAGCTCTCTGGCCTCTGTGCTCGGCAAGACCTGGTCTAGCGCCTCCCAGCTGCTCGCCTGGCCACAGCTTTGCAGGGAGCAGTGGAGTCTGAGGACAGCCAGCTCAGCATGCAGAGGGCATTTGAAGCTATACCCAAGCTTGCTTCCCCGCCCTGAACAAGCAAGAAAGAGAAGGCAAACATGCCCTTGGGCAAAAGTCTTCATTTGAAAAGTTAAACAAACCACATCTAATTTGTGAAGATACACACAGTCTTGTGGTGGTTACAGTAAGACAAACAGGCCCAGAAAAATCCTTAGCAACCTCTTTTAGCTCAAGGAAACATAAAAACTCATGCAAATACCTTCAGAAGCAAATGGCAAAGGAAAAAAAAAACAAAACAGCACAAAACTGTCCCAAGGCCATAGGGCAGCTGACCCCCTCCTGCAAACTCTGTGACAAAGATCTGTAGTTCTGGCCTTGTTTCCATTCTTAAAAAGAATCCATTCATTCACCATCACAACTGTTGGTAGTAAGCCAATACATCTACTTCTTCATTTGTCATTTTTAGACAATACTTACTGATTCTACAGAATTTAAAATGAGAATTTCACTCATTTACCCTAACCTTGCCTCCTCCAAAATACGATTTTTTATTTTTCATATTTTTTACATCTGCAGCCTTGAAACACATTGCTTGTCTGTCCACTGTAAGGAGCATTGAGCTTTCACCATGGCATCTCTGCCCTCTCCTCCATTTTCCTTCCCTGTTTCTCCCTTTATCAGCTGCGTTTTCCTTTTACAGCATCAAAGATTTATAACATTCCGTTTGACAACCATAATTGAGTTTTCTGCTCTTTGTTAAGTTTTATCTAGGTAAAAACAAGTAAACGATATTTCCATTTTTACAACTCCTTAAAGTATTCACAATAGTGTCAACGAAAAAATAAAAAAGCAGAGCCTAAAAGTTATGGCTCAGCTGTAAAGAATCCACCTGCAATGCAGGAGATTCGGATACAATCCCTGGGTCGGGAAGATTCCCTGGAGAAGGGCATGGCAACCCACTCCAGTATTCTTGCCTGGAGATTTCCACGGACAGAGGAGCATGGCGGGCTACAGTCCATGGGGTCGCAAAGAGTTGAACACAACTGAGTGACTAAACTACACCAACATAGGCTAGAATGGCAGCCTCTCAGCTCCCTTGGAGGGACTGTTCCACTGAGGTAAGGGAGGAGACAGGATATATAGGAATTTTTGCTGAGGGAAAAAAAAAGGTTGAACATCAAAAGATTGCTAATCACAAAAAAACAGATATTTCAAGTTAATGATTTAGTGCTTTTCTATGTCTGAGAGGATGTAAGAGTCTGGGCTTATTGAATTTATTCCTTTGAAAGGAACTTTAACTGTTTCGGGCCAGTATTCTGTTTTTCTCCATCCTGAATCCCTTCAAGGTGCATCTTGGTGGGATGGGGTAGGGGGAGAGCTGCCGTGCCTGGTGGCTTTAGGCTTTGTGGCCACAGTAATATCCTCTGTTTACTGAAATGGCAGGCAACATTCTCTGTCTACCGCAGTCACGCAGTTTCCTTCTCTACAGTAGGCTGATGGCTTTCCCAAGTCACACAAAGGAGAAAGATTTTAGCCTCAAGGTCAAAGGATTCTTTCTCTTCCACACATTCATCTTGCTCAAAATCAGACCACGAGTTCAGTTTATTCATGACGAGAGCATGACTTTTGTAGACCACTTTCTGTTTTTTTCCCTAAATGTTCTACTACCCTTTCTTTTTTTCCTGTAGACAAAGAGAAACTGCCTTCTGATTCTTGAGCTTCTCAGTTCTGTGCTGATCATTTACTCAGCGGCCTGTCTGGGAACATGGCATTCTACACTCCCACGGGCACCACGGGGCTGGAAACCTGTGAACTGTATTCTCCAGCAAGGTCTGGCTCTGGTGGCAGCAGCTGGCAACAGCATGTGCCTGAAGCCTCAGACGGTGGAGGGCCTGGCAGGAGGGTGGGGCTCTGCGTGTTCAGACTCTGCACTAGCCAGGGGCCAGCTCCCTGCTTCCCAATGAATGGTGGTAGTGCTCCCATACCCTGGGTCACCCCACTTCCCACTCTACTCCTCCAGTTCTAGAAGGGGCTGGGGGCCCCCTGTGGCCACTGATCTCTGAGTGTTATGCACTGAGTTCATATGTTGAAGCCCTGTATTTGGAAACAGGACGTTTAAGGAGGTAACTAAGGTTGGTAAGGCCATAGGATGGAGACCTTACCCTACTTCCCTGTCTCCTTACAAGAGAAGGAGGAGATGCCGGAGTTCTCTGTGTGTCTCTCTGTCTTGTCTCTCTGCACACACACAGAGGAAATGTCATCTGAGGACATGGGGAGAAGGCAGCTGTCTGAAAACCACAGAGTCCTCACCAGAAACCAAACTTCCAACACCTTTTCTTTTTTTTTTTTGGCTGTGCTGGATCTTCATTGCGGTGCATGGGCTTTCTCTTGTGATACATTGGCTTAGTTGCCCCACTGCATGAGGGATCTTAGTTCCCCAACCTCAGATCAAACCCGTGTCTTCTGCATTGGAAGGTGGATTTTTAACCACTGGACTACCAGGGAAGTCCCCAGACCTCCAAAACCTTGATCTTGGACTTCCAGCCTCCAGAACTGTGAGAAGTAAGTGCTGTGTAAGGCCCCCAACATATGGTCACGGCTGCCCAAGAAGACTAACACACTGGATGACATCCACTCCCCATATCTATGCCTCTGTCCTTCAATCCTTATTTTTTCCTCTTTACATTTCAGCTTGAGAACTGTTTATTGACACTCCTTCAAGCTTACCAGCTCTTTTCTGGACCACATCCAGTCTATTAATGAGCCCATCAAAGGCATTGTTCATTTCTGTTCTGGTGTTTCAGTTGCTAGTGATTCTTATCGATTCTTTCTCAGAGTTTCTATCTCTCTGCTTACCTTATCCTTGTATTTTTGCATGTTGTCCACTTTTCCATTAGAGCCCTTAGTGTATTCATCATAGTTGTTTTAGATTCCTAGTCTGGAAATTCCAACATCTCTGTCATATCTGAGTCTGCTTCTGATGCCTGCTCTGTCTCTTCAAGCTGTGTGGTTTTTTGGTTTGTTTCTTTTTTTTTTTTTTTGTCTTTTAGTATGCCATGTAATGTTTGCTTAAAGCCAGACAGCTGTATCAGGTAAAAGAGCTGGGGATGTAGGTAGGCCATTACCGTGTGTATCTGGCTAAAAGTCCTATAATTGTAGAGTCAGGGGCTAAAATTTACTCTAGTGTTCTTGTTTACATCTCCTTGTCTTTTGAGTTTCCCTAAAGGCTTCTAAAATAAAGCCTGAGATGCACATCTAATTTAGTTGTGTTCTGGTTGTTATTCAGAAGCCCTGCTGAAGTGCTGGCGAGTGTGGGGGAGGGGAAGCTTCCCATAGTCCACAGTTTGGGTCTCAGCCTTTTGGAGGGTCTGTGCCTCTGGGCTGTGACCTTCACAAGCTCTTCTTAATACCCCAACTCCCAATAAGACAGGAAGGCTGGAGGGGATGGAATTAGACATTTCTCTCCTCCCAGGTCAGTTAGGAGCTGATAAAACCCTAGTTGGTCAGACTCTAGCAAACTAGTTTCTCTTGAGGGCAGGCCTTGTTAAGAAGAGCAGAATGCTCTGGAAATATTTCAGAATGGTTGCATTTCTTTCATTTTTTCATACTGTTCATGGAGATTTTGTTTTCTTGGGCTCTAAAATCCCTGCAGCCATGAAATTAAAAGACACTTACTCCTTGGAAGAAAAGGAGCTATGACAAACCTAGAAAGTGTATTAGTATTAAAAAGCAGAGACATTACTTTGCTGACAAAGGTCCGTGTAGTCAAAACTATGGGTTTTCCCAGCACTCATGTATGGATGTGGGAGTTGGACCATAAAGAAGGCTGAGTGCCAAACAATTGATGCTTTCAAAGTGTAGTACTGGAGAAGACTCTTGAGAGTCCCTTGGGCAGCAAGGAGATCAAACCAGTCAATCCTAAAGGAAATCAACTCTGAATATTCATTGGAAGAACTGATGCTGAAACGGAAGCTCCAATACTTTGGCCCCATGATGCGAAGAACTGACTCATTGGAAGAGCCCCTGATGCTGGGAAAGATTGAGGGCAGGAAGAGAAGGGGGATAACAGAGGATGAGATGGTTGGATGGCATCACTGATTCAGTGGACATGAGTTTGAGCAAACTCCAGGGGATGGTGAAGGACAGGGAAGCCTGGCGTGCTTCAATCTATGGGGTCGCAAAGAGTCGGACACAACTTAGCAACTGAACAATAACTTTTCTCTCTCTTTCTGTTTTTGTCACTTTGGGGGGTGGTGTGGAGGGAAAGGGGCCACTCTGTGCAGTATGCGGGATCTTAGTTCCCCGACCAGGGATTGAATCCATGTATGGTGTATTCTGCAGTGGAAGCCCAGAGTCCTAACCACGACCTCCAGGGAAGTCCCCAGAATGACTACTGTTCTAACTCCCCTGTTGGAAGCACAAGGGAAGATTATGCTCTGAAATTCACCGCAGGGATCGTGGAGGTAAAGCTCATGAATGTGTGGGCCCCCACCAAAGGCTGAAGCCCTCTCAGACACATCCACACCAGGGCTCCAGCCCTCAAAGGGCAGTTTGGGCCTTTCTGCCTCAGCGCTGGACCCACAGACCCACCAGACTCACTGGAGGCTTCTGCTCCATTGAGCCTCTATTCTCCATAGCTACCTGTCTGTCTCTCCAATATTTGGGGCAGTGGTTTGCTGTGACCCCAGTTCTCCTGTAGGTCTAAGGGGAGTTGTTGATTTTCAGTTGGTTCAGCTGTTTGGTGAAGACAGGAGTGGTAACTTCCAAGCTCCTTACATGTCAGACTGGAAATTCTAAGTTGCTTTCAATACATCTTAAAGCAGTTCCCTCATTTCAACCCCCTCTGTTGGAAACATCTGTAGGAGTTTCTGCTTTACTGACTGGACACTGACCCATGCACTGAGTCTCCTCTGGCTGGAGACAGGCCTCCCAGACCCCCCTGAAAGCCTCACCTCCTGACCAGGGGGCCCCCAGGTTGCTGCATCCATGTCCTCTGAGGACTTCCCTTCACCAAGAGCCTGTTTCTTGGATCCTTCCTTCTTGATTTTCCTCCTTGTTTTGCTGGAGTACTTTCTCAGAAAACTCCACAAGAAAAGCTTGTAGAATTTCTACAAGTTTTCAAACTGCTTTTGTTAGTCCAAATCCTTTTGAGAATTGTTTCAGCAGGTATAGAATTCTACATTCAAGATATTTCCTCTTAAGCCTTGGAAGGCCTTTGTCTTCTAGAACGCAACCTCCCTGAGGAGGTCCGGGCTTTATTTCTTTACAGGCAGTCCGCTTGTATTTGTTTATTTTCTCCCTGAATGCTTGCAGCACCTGCCTTTCATCCTTCATGTTCTCAGATTCATGAGGCTGTGTCTGGGTGTGGACATTTCATTATCCACCCCAAGTGACCCTTGTAGGTCTCCTCAGTCTGACAACTTACAGCTCTTACCTCAGAGAAGATACCCTTCAGTCCATCTGAGATTGCTTCTTTCCCCTCCCTGTTCTCTGCTTGTTCTGGGACTGTAATAGGCAGACGTTGGACATCCTGGTTTGAATTGCTATTTGTCTTTTTTCCCCATCTCTCTCATGTTTTCAGTTTTTTTCTCATTTCTATCCTATTTTCTGGAAAGCGTCCCAGTTTTTCTTTTATTGAAAGTTTTGTTTAAAAGACTGCATTTTTAATTTTTAAAATTTCTTCTTGATTATGTAATTATTTCCTTTTCATAGCATTGGTTTTTGTTTCACAGACTTAATAACTTCTCATATCCCTTTGAGGATATGAGAATTTTTAGGAATTATCTTGTGATCCCTGCGTTGTTTCTTTTCCTATAGGGCTGGCTGGCTTGCTTATCTTCCTATTTCTCATTCACATGGCGGGTCTCTCTCATGTGCCTGGGACCATTATACCTCCTTTCATGTTTGAGAGCAGAGCTCCAGACCAGTGGTCCTGGGTGCTTGATACGTGATTCCCCTGTGGCTGCAGTCAGTCTGGACTCCACTAGTCCTCTCCTTTAGCTGAGGAGGGTGACAGTGAGATCTAAGTGGACAGGGCTTCTGGCTGAGAAGCTTCAGGCCTAAGCAACTGGGCTGACGGCTGATGCGTGCGAAACAGGAAGGCCTTACTGGAGTGGTTCTCTGTCCTGGCTGGTAGATGTCTTAAAAATCCTGATGCCATCTTTGACAAAGGAGGCAAGAATATACAATGGATTAAAGACAATCTCTTTAACAAGTGGTGCTGGGAACTCTGGTCAACCACTTGTAAAAGAATGAAACTAGAACACTTTCTAACACCATACACAAAAATAAACTCAAAATGGATTAAAGATCTCAACGTAAGACCAGAAAATATAAAACTCCTAGAGGAGAACATAGGCAAAACACTCTCTGACATACATCACAGCAGGATCCTCTATGACCCACCTCCCAGAATATTGGAAATAAAAGCAAAAATAAACAAATGGGACCTAATTAACCTTAAAAGCTTCTGCACATCAAAGGAAACTATTAGCAAGGTGAAAAGACAGCCTTCAGAATGGGAGAAGATAATAGCAAATGAAGCAACTGACAAACAACTAATCTCGAGAATATACAAGCAACTCCTACAGCTCAACTCCAGAAAAATAAATGACCCAATCAAAAAATGGGCCAAAGAACTAAATAGACATTTCTCCGAAGAAGACATACAGATGGCTAACAAACACATGAAAAGATGCTCAACATCACTCATTATCAGAGAAATGCAAATCAAAACCACTATGAGGTACCATTTCACACCAGTCAGAATGGCTGCGATCCAAAAGTCTACAAGTAATAAATGCTAGAGAGGGTGTGGAGAAAAGGGAACCCTCTTACACTGTTGGTGGGAATGCAAACTAGTACAGCCACTATGGAGAACAGTGTGGAGATTCCTTAAAAAACTGGAAATAGACCTGCCTTATGATCCAGCAATCCCACTGCTGGGCATACACACTGAGGAAACCAGAAGGGAAAGAGACACGTGTACCCCAATGTTCATCGCAGCACTGTTTATAATAGCCAGGACATGGAAGCAACCTAGATGTCCATCAGCAGATGAATGGATAAGAAAGCTGTGGTACATATACACAATGGAGTATTATTCAGCCATTAAAAAGAATACATTTGAATCAGTTCTAATGAGGTGGATGAAACTGGAGCCTATTATACAGAGTGAAGTAAGCCAGAAAGAAAAACACCAATACAGTATACTAACGCATATATATGGAATTTAGAAAGATGGTAACAATAACCCTGTGTACAAGACAGCAAAAGAGACACTGATGTATAGAACAGTCTTATGTACTCTGTGGGAGAGGGAGAGGGTGGGAAGATTTGGGAGAATGGCATTGAAACATGTAAAATATCATGTATGAAATGAGTTGCCAGTCCAGGTTCGATGCACGATACTGGATGCTTGGGGCTGGTGCACTGGGACGACTCAGAGGGATGGTATGGGGAGGGAGGAGGGAGGAGGGTTCAGGATGGGGAACACATGTATACCTGTGGCGGATTCATTTTGATATTTGGCAAAACTAATACAGTTATGTAAAGTTTAAAAAAAAAAAAAATCCTGATGCCTGGGCGATGTGCAGAACCCATGAAGTCAATCTTTTTAGGAGGTGGGGCCCCAGGCATCAGCATTTTCTAAAGTGATTCCAATATGCAGCCAAGGATGAAGAGCCCTGTTCTAGATCAGGGATCCTCAACTTACAGTGTGTGGCCTTCATCTCCTAGAGGGGGTGGGGTGGGAGGAGGCTGGTTAAAATACAACCAGTGGGCCCCAAGGCTGAGAGCTTCTGATTCAGCAGGTATGGGGTGGACCTCAGAACTTGCATTTCTAACAAGTTCCCAGGTGATGTTGATGCTGCTGGTAGGGAACGTATTTTGAGAAGCATAGCTTTAGAGTTAATTCTTGCACATCAGAAAGCTTGTTCAATGTCTCTAAATAAAAGCCCATTTTGTGGCCTGAGGTTGTCGTTGTTCTGTGCCTTGGGGTGGGGAATGGCCAGACTGAGCTACTTCATAAGCAGATTTCCAATGAGTCCTGCACTTTTCAGCCTTCTCCTCCCCCACCTCCTGACCTGCCAGCTCGAAGCCTGTGCCCCTCTGGTTGAGGGAGGTACCAGCAGCCTGCAGCCTTCCTCTGGCGATGTCCGGGGCTGGACTCTTCTGTCCTTTCTCCTCCGTTCATACCCATCCACCTGCTTTCCAGCTTACAGAATCATTTCGTGTTTTTCTTTTTTGCAAAATTTTTGACTGCTAATGCTCCCCGCTTCCAGGCCAGCCTGGACCACAGCAGCCAGCTCATTGTCTACCAGGGACCCCCATGTGCACCCTGGACACTTCCTGCTCCACCCACGCAACGCTTCTTTCCAGCTTGTGGTCACGGCTGTGGCTCCAGCGCTTGTGTTGCTGGTTCACCGTGTCCAGGCACCACGCTTCACAGATGGGGTCTACTGTAATCTCCGAATACTAAGAGACAGGTATTCTATTTTCTCCATTTAGGAAGGAGGGGCGTGAGAAGCCAAGATGCCTGCATGGTTGGGGCCCGTGACTCCCACACAGGCTCATGTGCTGCTGGCTGCACCTACAACAGGCTCTGCCCACGGGAAGCAGCCGTAGGACAGGTGACGCCACACCTGGGCCACAGCGGTATTGCAATTTTGTAACTGTGACCCCATTCTCCCTGTTTAAAAAAGTATTTTTTTTTTAAGATATCTATTTTAAAAAGATAATTTCTTTTGAAAATTAAAGTGAATTGAAGTTCATTTTACTCTGAGAGCTTAATAGTAGCTCTTGAGATAAAGTGGATTTCAATTGGTTTAGCTTTGAGAAGATTTTAGTAGCTTGTAGGACGCACACAACTGTCACAGGATCTCACAAAACTAGGTGAGAAATGTCCAGCCCACGTTGGAGAAGGATGCCAATTTGATATCCACGGAAAGTTCTGTCGGCTCCTGCGGGGATAGAAGACCCCAGCTAGGGGCCAGAATTTCCCACGTTTTCTATGGAGACCTTCAGTGGTTTCATCCCCAACCTTCAGCCAAGGACGGAGGAAGCTAGAGAATCTCACTGCCTTGTGGTTCCCCCACAGTGCCTGTTTGGAGCCAGATCCACAGCTGAATCCAAGTGAATCTGTGGTTTCTGGGAGGACGTTCCAAAGGCGTGTGGTTATGACCAGAGGCCATGCGGACACAGAAACTACGGCATAGCCCGAGCTCCCAGGAGCCCTGAGCTCTGTGCCCCTTTCTGCCGGCAGCGGTGCGGAGGCTGCTCTCTGAGCTCCTAATCCTTTTTCCTGATCTTCGCAGTGAGCCTTCAGCAGAGGAGTCACAGGTCTCAGATGAACCCTGACGCGGATGAAGAGCAAACTAGAGTACGGCTTAGAGGTCACAGTGCACTAGGACGGAGATGCCCGGCCCCCGAGAGGACAGATCGCAGAAGCGCGCACCTGAGCACCCGTGCGCACATAAACAGACGCACACAAGAATGCGCGCTCGCGCACGCACGCACACATGAGCATGCAAACATGCACAGACACACACATGTGAGAGGGAGACGGGGCGCACTCTGGCCATTCACATCTGACCCAGGGCCTGAGTGATGTCCAGAGGGGACAGACAGCAGAGGAGAGAGAACAGGAGCGCTGGCTCTTCCCGATGCTCCATAAACCCGGAGGCAAGTGCGGTGACGGAGCAATTTGAGCCAAAGTCATTCAGGGACCGAAAGGCAATTACTTAAATATTTAAAGCAGACGCCCAGCGAGGGGCTGTGGAGGCAGCTTTGTTAATATTTAATACGATCTGGGCAGTCACTGGGAGAACAGCTGTTTACTGAGAAGAACAAACAGCTCCGATTGCTCAAAGCCGGGGAGGCTTTAGGGGATTAGCAGCTGCCAGGGTTTCCAGCTCCAGCAGCCCTTGACCAGGCCCTGGCCGGGCGGAGAGGCCTGCAGCTGTCCCCGGGGGCAGTGAGAACCATAAACACGCGTCACGGGCTTAGCGGCCCGGCTCCAGAATCGCGCTCTGCAGGAAACCCAGCCCTGCAGCTGGGCCTGGGAGGCGGCTCCTGGCTGGCCGGCGGCCCCCTCGCGTGGGCAGCTGCGCCCCGCAGCCCTGGCTGGGTTGTCCTCCTGGACTCGTGCGCTGTCCCATGGGGTGTCCTTGGAGACTCCGGGCGCACAGCCGGGGGCAGGTGCTCGCAAATGGAGAACCTCTAACTTGTGAAAAGAATCCCAGGCTTGCTTCAAAGCCCTCCAGCTCACACTTGGGCCTTTCGGGACACCAAGCAGGACGGCTTCTTCCCGGAGATGACAAGCCAGCCTGTTTTCTGGAGTGTTCTCTCCGTGGCTCCCACCTTGCAGTTGCCTGGTCTCCACCAGCATGGTTATCTTGACCGAGTCTGGATCAATCAGGCCCGGAGTGACAGGTCATGCACTCACCTCAAGCCTTATACCCACCCTCCCCCACCCCCACCCCTATTTTCCATCATCCCTAAGGCTCTCCACAGAGACCTCCTGGAGCCCCGCCTCCTCCCCCTTGACGGTGGCTCTTGGGGTCACCTGCACGTGAAATTCCAGCTCAGGACCAAGGGCTGCTGCCAAACTCCCCATTTCATCATCCAGGGCATCGATTGTGGAGTTGCCCAACCGTAGATCCACAGACCGAGACACCTCCCGGCCAGTCACTGCCCACCCTGCCCAAACCACAGCTGACCTTGACCTCCGGACAACTCTGAGGCTATTTGCACACCTGGCCATTTATTGTGAAGGATGAAGTGCTGAGCAGTGTTCCATTGTGACAGATCTGTAGGCAGACTGGGGCCTGCACATCAGTCCTTGGTGAAGTCACTTTTCATTTGTTACAGCCAATGTTTGCGTGAAGACTTAGTCCCAGGTTTCACAGAATGAATATAGTTTTATACCCTGAGAAAAAGACATGAGACTGTGTAAAGTATTGGAAGAAGGTTTTCTCTGTGCACAGCACGGTTCTGACAGCTGGAAACCAGAAAGAAACACAGAAAGAATCTGATCAGCATGACACTGGTCAGTAGTCATTTGTCTTCAGCAAAGAGGGGTCACAGGGTTGAGAAACATCCAGGGTCACTGAGATGGTGCTGGGCATTTTTATTTTAGGCTTTCCAGCATCAGAATGGCCTTCTCACATCGGTCAATCAGCTCTTCTGGTGGGAGGCCAACCCCTGCTTCCTTCTACAAAAACCCAAAGGGCCAGAAGGAGCTCTTCCTGAGCCCTGGGAGGGGGCACTGGGCTGGGCAGGACCCCCAGCAGGCCTGGGCACAAATAGCGGAGGCCTGGATACAACCTGGGCAGGCCCTGGGCTGAAGCTACGGCCCCCAGCACCTCTAGGGTTCTGATCATTTCCTCCAGGTGATCCACCACCCACTGGGTTTCCCTTTAAAAATGCTTCTCCTTTCAGTCACCCCATCATTCATTCAATGTCACCCAACAGAAACGCACTGAACACCTACTGCAGGCACGAGCCAGCTGCGAGTCCCTCACCAGCAGGCAGGAGTGTGTACTGACCGTGGCTGTGGGGGAAGGGGTGGCCCCAGGTGGCCAGCAAGGCAAGGACAGGCTTCAAGTGCCTCAGAGCAGAGGAGAAGGGAACCATGGACAGCATTAAAGGTGTTGGTGGGGCTGGGGGTTGGAAGGGCTGTTGGCTCTGTGGGCACAAGGGAGCCCCTGCCTTTGGCAAAGCTGCTCCTGGGAAAATCCAGTCTCCCCAACCAGTCGCCCTCTCCCTCCCTGGTGAGGACGTGGGTGTCCTCTCTGGACAGGGCAGAGGTCAGTGTCTGCCCTGCATTGCAGCCCTTTGGCTTATTTGTCTGTTTATTCCTTTTTATGTCCTCACCCTCCCAGCAAACTGAATGTGCGTCCTTTTATTGGTATGCGTCCATGTATATAACACAGTGCTGTTTTTTACTATCTTCATCAAATTTTTTTTAGATTTTACTTTTTTATTGTGGTAAAATATACCTAACATAAAATTTACTGTTTCAACTACTTAAAAAAAATTTATTTGGCTGTGCCAGTTCTGAGTTGTGGCAAGCAGGATCTTTAATTGTGGCCTGTGGTATCTAACTCCCTGACCAGGGACTGAACCCATGCCCCCTACATTGGGAGCATGGAGTCTCAGCCACTGGACCACCAGGAAAGCCACACCATTTTAGCTCCTTTTAAGTGTACATTTCAGAGGTGTTAAGTACATTCACTTAACTGGTTGCATGTGCAGCCATCACCACCATCCATCCACAGAACTCTATCTTCCCCAAATGACACTCTGCACCCATTAACACTCACTCCCCCTTCTCTCCCTCTCCAGCTCCCAGCACCCACCATCTACTTTCTGTCCTTAGGACTTTGACTGCTATGGGGACCTCACCTAGAGCTTCCCTGGTGGCTCAGATGGTAAAGAATCCACCTGCAGTGTAGGAGACCTGGGTTTGATCTGTGGGTCAGGAAGATCCCCTGGAGGAGTAAATGGAAACTCCAATATTCTTGCCTGGAAAATCCCACGGACAGAGGAGCCTAAAGGGCTACAGTCCATGGAGTCGAAAAAGAGTCGGACATGACTATACCACCTCCAGGAACCTCACCTAAGTGGAACTGCACAGTCGTTGCTCTTTTGTGACTGGCTTATTTCACTGAGCACAATGTATTAAGTTCATGCACATCATAGCAGATGCCAGAGTTTCCCTCATTTTTAGGGCTGAGGAGTAGTGCAGTGAGTGCTTCTCAGGGGGCTCAGCGGTAAAGAATCCGCCTGCAATGCAGGAGACATAGAAGATGCAGGTTCGATCCCTGGGTTGGGGAGATCCCCTGGAGAAGGAAATGGCAACCCACTCCAGTATTCTTGCCTGGAGAATCCCATGGACAGAGGAGCCTGGAAAGCTACAGTCCATAGGGTCGCAGATTCAGACACGACTAAGCGACTTAGCACACAGTAGCACGGTGTTTTGAAACCACGGCTTGGTTATCCACTCATCTGTTGACACACAGCGCCGTATTTTAAATTTACATGATTAATATGACTCTGTTGTCCTTGTTTGTTTCTTATTTCCACTCAGCACCATGACCATGATTCATTCCTGTTCTGTGTGCACATCCAGGCCTTGGCTTCTAACAGGGGCTGAGAGTCCCAGGCTCCCCTGCCCCCAGGCCTGCCCCTCCCTTCAGCACACAACCCTGCCAAAACCATCCATGTGCAGGTCCCACCTATCATTACCCTTCTTTCCATAGTTGTAGTTTCCACCCTTTGGTTCTTTTTATGACTCCTTGTTTCTGTTTTTTATTATTAATACCCTCCTTTGCCTGAGAATATTTATTATACTTATTTTAAATTCTGGATCTGCCTGAAAATGCTGCTCCATGGGGTGACTGCGGTCCAAGGTGTAGTCTCTATGTGAGCTGCTGTACCTGTGGGCTCCTGCCTCCCCAGGGTGTTGTCACCCTGTCTGGGGACAGATAATGGGAGACAAAGTGAAGCCCAGGTTGGATCTGAGTGTTGGCGTCCCTCCTGGAGGGGTTTCAAGAGACAGACAAGCCCCAAGACCACAGAATTCCTGCCCACCTCCCTTCTTTGCTGTTTCTCCACCAGAATTTTCATTAAACTGATAGATGCCAGGGGTCCTGGGAGGAGGCCGGCTTTCCGAGTCTCAGAGAGGGAGGTGAGGAAGGGGAGAGAAGTTGATCTGGAGGTGCCAGCTTCCACAGCTCCTCACCTGGCAGGACGGGGCCACCCCAATCAAACCCTGCCCGATTCGAGGCTGCTGCCTGAGCTGCTGGTCTCTGTCTCAGATGAATGTGGCAGAGACAGAAACAGAACCACCCAGCTCTCCTCTGCCCTGGAGGCCATCCTCTTCCCCTCCCCCACCCCCCACCCCCGGCCCAGAATCCCCATCACCACCCCCAGGGTTCCCACCAGCCTCAGGTCTCCGCAGGGCCTTTCCAGTTGTGTGTCTCCTCCCTCTCCTGAGGGCTCTCCAAGGTTGATGCTGGTGGGGATGAGGACAGCCCCTGCTTGTTCTCCATCTCGTCCAGACCCCTCCTTCTGCTAAGTGTTAAGTCGAGTCCAACTCCATCCGACCCCATGGACTATATAGCCCACCAGGCTCCTCTGTCCATGCAGTTCTCCAGGCAAGAATACTGGAGTGGGTTGCCATGCCCTCCTCCAGGGGATCTTCCTGACCAAGGGATGGAACCTACATCTCTCCCCAGGAGGATTCTTTACCACTAGCACCACCTGGGAAGCCCTTGCTTATTTTCTATCTCGTCCAGACCCTCCTTCTACCCTCCCCCAAGTCCAGATGGATTCGAAGCCCTGGCGGATGCTTGCAAACATAGTTGGGTGAATTCATGGATGAGATGGTGATGGACCCCCTGGAGCCCACCTTCAGTGCTCACTGGAGGCCAACTGGTAACCGGGCCTCTGCCCTCCCCCAGCCCAGGCCTCACCCTCTCCAGTGAGCATCCTGTGCCCATCAGTCTCTTTGGACCTGGATAAAGTCACTTCTGATCCACTGAGCACATTTCACAGGCAATAGTCAAAAAAGGGGCTTGGCTAGAACCTTCTTTAAAAATGAAACCAAATTGTGAAAATGAGTAAAAATTCACATAGGAGTTCATTTTGTCTTACAAATTAAAAAAAAAAAAATTACCAGATACAGAACTATCATCTGCCTCTTACAATAAAAAATGCAGGAACCTATTGTTAATTAGTCTTTTGGCATATTTCATATGCTTGACGATTTTAATAGCAAACATTCCTATAGTATTTACTAAGTGCCAGGCACAGTTCTAAACTATAGATGTCTGTATGTATTTAATATATTTAACTTTCTCAATCGTGAGAAAAAGCATCATTATTATCCCCATTTTACAGATGAGAAGACTGAAGTGCAGATAGTTGAAGCAACTTGCCAGCCACACAGCTGGTGCTGGGGGGCCACACACCCAGCCCCTCACCCTGGGTCAGTGGCATGTATGGCTCACTTCCTGTATGACGACTGTGTCCTGGTTATGAGGAGGGTCAGCCTTGCAAAACCCCAAGGGCCTCCTGCATCTTTGGAGCTTTTCTCTTTGGAAGTGGTTGTTGGTTGTCGGTGGTGTTCGGCAGTCCTGTCCTGGTCCCTGAGAGGGACCCACCTCAAAGCCCTCACCGTGGATGGTGCTGTGTAACTCAGGAGGTCAGCTCCTCAGTGGGTCCACCCTGAGCCCCATGGTACTTTCCCATGTGTGGGACCCTACAGCTCATTCCACCTGGCTGGGCTGGGGAGGCCCTCGATGCTGCAGGAGAGGCTGATGTTCTGGGCTGTTCATTCACTGGCTAAGGGAGGCCTTGTGTCCAGCCCTCATTTGGGCCCTGGGTAGACAAAACAGACACAGTGCCTGCTCTGTTTTTATGGAGTGGACATTCTGTTACAGTCTAATGGGGAGGGGAAACATAAACAGGACAGTTAAATAAAATACCCGTAATAAGGAGGAAAATGGAGCAGGAAAAGAGGACAGGAAGTGGTCCCTAGGGAAGCTGCAATTTAAGTAAGGGTGGGGTGAGGAGGGGTCTCTGACATGGTGAGAAGGAGGGATGGTCCCCAGGGCCCTGAGATCAGGAAGGGCAGAGGGCAGGGGCGGGGGCAATCAGACTGGGAGGAGGGAGCAGCCTCACTCCATTGAGGGGGCTTTGGCTCTGTCTCTGTGTTGGGGGCAGGGGACAAGCAGGACAGAGACTGGTGAGAGACATGGGCTCGGGGGTCATGACATTTAAGCAGGGGGAGGTGAGGGTGTCCAGCAGCAGAGGCAGGGCAGGAGGCCCAGGTGAGACCGTAAGGAAGGCGCTGGGAGTCGCATGATTCTCTCCGTCCAGTGCACGCAGAGGGCGTCGGAGGACTGGGCTGCCCGGGAGGTGGTGTTGGGGGTGGAGGGGTCAGTGGCTTGAGGGTAGCACCCCCCTGTCCAGAGCCGCAGGATGGAGTGCGAGCTTGAGAGCCGGACAGCCTTAGAGAGAGAATGGCAGAGGTACTGGAGACAAGCGAGTGTAGACGGCTCGCTGAGAAGTTTCTTGGAAGAGGATGGAGAGCAGTGACCGGAGGAAAGTCGGTCACGGGAGGACTTTTTGTTCGGTGTTGTACTTTAGGATGTGAAGAAAGAGAAACACCCACGTGCTGGAGAATGTGACCTAGGAGGGAGGTAATACTGCTGAGAGTGGACCGAGGGGGCGGCGGGGAAGAGGGTGGGGCAGGGATGGGTAGTGTCCGAACAGCCGCAGTCTGGGGGAGCGGGGAGTGGCGGGATGGACGGAGGGCGGGGCTGTGCAACTCCCGGACTCGGAATGGGGGTCCTGGCCCAGCACCCCGGCTTTCACTACCCCCACTCCGTACTGTCCCCCTCCCCCGTCTAAGCTGCCCCCGGAGCTGCTCTGTGAGTGCACAGACCCCCACGCTGAGCCAGGGAGGAAGGGACAGGTGGTGCCATCGCGGGGTCTCCTGCAGGGGACCGGGATGCAGTGACAGCAGGTGTCGCAGTGGCGGTGGGAGGGGTGGTGGGTCCCTGAAGGGGCGGCGGTCCAGCGGATGCCCGGACAACTGGACAGGACCGGGCTCTGGGGCGGGGCCTGGGGCCGCCAGGCTTGCAGTGCGCTCCAGTCACTGGATCCGGAAGCCCTCGCCTCCAGCCCCTCCCCTAGCTCTGGCAGGAGATAGAGGCTCTGCCAGTTGACACCCTGCCTGCATATCTGCACCGGCCGGGGTCAGGACTGAAACCTGCAGAACTGCTGGTTCTTTCCGAAACATTCCACCATCCGGGCCTCGTTCAAGCTGGCCGGACCTGTGCCCCAGAGACATGACCCCCATAGGGTCCCTCCATCCCCACCCCAGGGGAGCCTGACGACTAGGAGGGGCTCTGAGGGGGCTGCCTTCCATGCTGTCTAAATGCGGGAAGGAGTTTCCTCTCCACTGTCAAATTTATGGTGTTCTTTCCGTTTACCGGCTGTTTCTCTAAGCTTGGCTTTATCTTTAGCGAATATCTTCCGATCCTATTTAAACTTTTTGACATACACATGAGGAATGTAGCTAAAAATGAGAGTCATGAAGAGAAACATTTTTTTAAGTCAGTGCAAATATTTTTGGAATTTAATTTTCCTGAGGAAAAAAAAGAAAACATCCTGCAGACAGAGTCTGCTTCCTGTGTTTTCGCACCCCTGACCTCTGGGGTCTTTATTTGTAAACCTAACACAGTGATACAGGACTCCATAAACCACCTCCCTCCCAGCAAAATCATAACAATCAAACCACCCTCCCCCTCCTCCATTTCCTTCCCTCTCCTTTATCTTCTTGGATGATGTGGACAAATAAGATGACACCCCCTAGAAGACAAAGCTCCCAGACATGGAGAATCAAATAAAACAAGCTGGGACTTCCCTGGTGGCTCAGACGGTAAAGCATCTGTCTACAATGCGGGAGACCTGGGTTCGATCCCTGGGTCGAGAAGATTCCCTGGAGAAGGAAATGGCAACCCACTCCAGCACTCTTGCCTGGAAAATCTCATGGACGGAGGAGCTTGGTGCAGGCTACTGCCCATGGGGTCGCAAAGAGTCGGGCATGACTGAGCGACTTCACTTTCACTGCTACATCACTAGGAGCCTAATTCGGCAGAAGCTTCCAACAGTGACGCAAACAGATGCAGACAGAGCAATGCAGGAGATCAAGCATGAAAAAGGAGCAGCCTGCACGGGGCTCAGCCTCCAGCACGCTGTCACACATCGTTCACATGGTAACAGAGACCTAGATCCTCTTTCCAAGGCATTTGAGACCGAGGATGGTACTCATGTAGCTGAGGGACCTTCCTCCACTCATAACCTGCTCAGCCTGCGGCTGTCTGGGTGCCCTGTGATGGTCCCTCGAGAAGTCCAGGCTGGGGTGCAGGCACCTTTTGTCTTCCCGAGGTGGGTCAGGGTGACAATGAACGTAGCAGGCTTTCCTGGAAGCCCATAAAGAGGAGGAGTCAGGCTCTCCGTCTGTGGGGATGGCAGGCTTTGTGACTGAGCCCACTGTTGGTATGTAGTGGAGGTGATGCGTGGAGCTCCAGGGGTGTGGTGGTGGGGGAGGAAGTGGTCAGAAAAGCAGCTCTTGCCTGGACCCCTCTACCTCTCAGGATAAGCACTGCTTTACTAAGGGTTGTCATTAAGTTTTGGGGTAACGTGACACAGCTGTTTCAGTCCGTTCAGGCTGGTGTAACAAAAAGTGACATTAACTGGGAGGCTTATAAACAACATCTACTTTCCATCTCTGGAGGCTGGGAAGTCCAAGGTCAAGGTGCTGGTAGAGTTGGAGTCTGGGAGACCTTCCTGGGTGAAGATAGAGCAGGACAGGAAGAGGTGGGTAGGTGCAGGGCTGGGCGTGTCCAAGACAGGACCACCGAGGTGCGCTGGAGCCCCCCAGGACGGGACTGGGCAGGCTTCCCCTGCCACTGTAGGGTCACCTATGGTATTGGGAGACCCCTTCCAGAAGCACTGAGGCCCCTGGGGGCGGCTGCACCTTGTCCTAGGCATCTTGTCCCTGTTGGGCACAGGTCTGAGGACCTGGGGGGAGGCAAGTGGGGCCTCAGGGACCCCTCCACCCGCCATCAGCCCCACCAGCCCTACCCTAGTCCCCATGGGTGGGACCACTGGGCTCAGTGTGGCCTAAGGCCTGCTCTCCAGGGGTAAGTGCCCTTTCCTGAGAACACCGGCCTCCCCTTTGCTGGGGGTTACGGCATTCTGCCCCCTGTGAGGAGCACCTGGCAGGTGCAGGAGGAGGCTGGTCTCCAGCCAAAGGGTGGAGGCTCCATGTCCTGCCCGTTGCTCCTGGTTCCTTCATGTTTGTTTATGCAGCACCTTCTCCACCTGTCTACCAGGCCGGGCTTAGCTTTGGACAAACCTGGCCACTCAGGCCAAAGTCAGCCCCACCTGACTGTCTAGTTTTCTGTCGTTTCTCATTCTCGTGGTTCTTCCCACGTGCTGGAATTCTCCAGTCCCCCTATCTGGTCCATGAGTCCACTATCAGCCATCTCCCCTCTGAGACCTCAGGTTGGCAAAGACAGGGACCTGCCGGCAGGGCCACTGCCTGCCCATTAGGCCCAGAACCTGCAGCCTGGCAGGGTTCAGGCCGCCCGTGTTCAGGGGGCAGGGGAGCGAGTGAGTGACCCAGGCTCCCGGTTGTGGGGTGGGTGCTGGGGATTCTGATGAACCGTGCACAGTCACAAGAGCCCCAAAGGGCTGGACGCCATGCATAGACAACAGTCAGCAGCACTGAGGGGCGTGAGGAGTCCCTGCTGGGTCATCTGGTCTCTAAGGAGGGTCTGCACGGGCGGGAAGGAGAAGCACTCTGGGGGCGTAGCACAGCACATCTGGACCAGGTGCAGGGCAGGCTGAGGTGGGCAGCCACGTTCAGGCTCATCAGGCTCGCTCCTTCAATCACTGTCTCCCCTGCACACTGCAGGCCCTTCTGAAACCCCTCGCTTGTGTGGGGTGAGGAAGGGGGACACAGAACCTTCTCCACATCCTCCACCCCAACCCTCCCTGTCCATGGACCCTCGGGCATCTGTGCTGCTCTACGGGGCTTGGCCACGGGGGATAGAGGACACCCCTGCTCCCTGGGACCGTCTGGACGGCTTGTTTCCGGCGACCACGTGTGGGTGGAAAGGAGCCTGTGGGGAAAGGTAGCCTCCAAATAACAATATGGAAAAAATGTTAAAGAGATGGAGCTAGCGTGGGATGGCTGCAAGCCTCGTTCATTAAAGTAAAAAATAAGGAAAACTGGCATGAAAGTCAGGAAAATTACAGGGTATTTCCTGCAAGGAATAAACGGGACATCCATGGAAATTTCTTGAGGCATAGTAAGTTTACTGTTTCTCTTCTTTAAAAAAATATCTAGCTGTGGTTCACCTGTCCCCACCCCCGCCCCAAGAAAAGCAGTTATTTATGGCTGTAGAACACTCCCTGTTCAGAGCAACTTCAGAGAACAAATGTGGCTCCTGGAGCCTCCCCAGCGGTGAACACTCTGGCACTGGGTCAGGTACGGGGGTTTGGGGGTTTGCTTGAAGCCGTTAATTGCCACATAAAGCCCTTGAGAAAAGCCCTGGATCTGGGGTCTCGGCCATAAAAGCCCTTTGAGAACTGGTGGGAAGCTGGTCTCCAGTTCTTGCCGTCGGAAAGTCCAGTCCCCAAGCAGGAACTCCTGATTACTCAATGACAGGATGGACATATGAGGGCCACCTGGGGGGTCATTACTGTGAAAAGCCCTCCTGGAAGCCGGCCTCGTGGGCCGCCCAGACCTGCCTGGGAGCTGCTGCCAGTGTGACCACAAGGGAGCCCAGGGAGCCCTGGTGGGGGACTGAGAAGAACATGGAGGCCTCATTCTCCCTCCTACATGAAACAGGCTTGGCCCACCCCTGACTTTAAAAATGACTTGCTAAATGCCTGGGTCTGGCTGCTCTGGCACATGGCAGGGGAGTTATTTAGAAAGCAAACACCTAAAATAAGCCTAAACACAAACTCTTCTCTACTGCTGGAGGGGCTTCCCATGAGCCCTGTGCAGGAGCACAACCGAGAAGGAATGGGCTTCCCCAGTGGCTCAGATGATAAATAATCTGCCAGCAATGCAGCAGACCCGGGTTCAATCCCTGGGTCAGGAAGATCCACTGGAGGAGGAAATGGCAACCCACTCCAGTATTCTTGCCTGGAGAATTCCATGAACAGAGAAGCCTGGCGGGTGCGCACACGTGCACACACACACACACACAGTCAAGATGGATGGGGTTTCTGAGACGGTGGAATCCAGGAGGGCTGCCTGGCACAGGATGCAGCCAGGGTCACAGGGATTTGCAAAAGCAAGTGGCAGTTTCCTTTGCCCCTTGTGAGGATGGCCACTGAAATGGGACGAGCAGTGAACACCCGAGTCTATGTTCATTCTAAGCCCAGGCAGCTCTCTTCTCCACAGCACTGTGAACTCTGACCCTGCCTCTCCCTTCATGACTGTGTCTGTTCCAGAGACCTTCACCCACTCTCAACGGGGCACAGCCCCTGTGGTCAGGAGTTCATCAGCCCAAATGGCTTGAGGAGCAAGTGGCTCCAGTTGGGAAACTGATATTGGAGTCTTTACGAATGAGTCAGTGCTGATGGTTTGGGGCTGTTTTCATTGATCAGGTCACTGGGGTCACAAACTCATGCACAGCTGTGTTTTCCTTTTCCACCATCAGTTCTGCTCAGTGATGTTCAATATTCACGACCTGAGTGAAGGTTTACACAGAAAACAGTCCTCTGAGTAAACACAAATGGCCAATAAGTACAAGAAATAAGGCTCTACCACACTTGGGGTCAGAGAAAGGTGAAGTTTCAAACTCCACGCTGGTCAGAAGGTTTGCTCTGCAGAGATAAAAAGAGAAGGTGTCTGTGGTAGAGATGGTGATACCAAGTGCTGTGTAACGGGACGCAGGCTGTTCTGTCCACAACTGAGAGCAAAGGGCGCCACCTTTCTGAGAAGGACGGCAAAGGTTTCTCAGTATTTTTCTTCACAATGTCCAACATTCAGTAAAAAATTACCAGGTTTGAAAAATGACAAGGTTGGACCAAAATAAAAAACTGGACAATAGAATCAATTTGTACCAGAGATTCTGATATTATTGTCAGGCTCTTAAGAACTTTGAAACACTACAGTCATGTGTTCCAGAGATTAAATGACAAGATGGATATTCTCACTAGCATCCTGGAAGCAATAAATGGACATTATAGAACTTTAAAATATGGTGACTAAAATTAAGGCACTGATTTTTAACTAAAGTTAAGTTTAACTACAGATTACACAAAGTGAAGAAAGTAAATAACTGAAGAAAGTAAGTAACGGTGAAGGCAGATAAGAAAAATATGTCCAGACTTAAGCAAGAAGAGAAAAAAATTAAAAATACAAAAAGAATTTAAGAGAAATGTATGTAATTCAAGTCCCAGAAGGAGAAGAGAGAGGGAATGGGGGCAAGAAGTAACATTTGAAGAGACAATAGCCAAGAATTGTCCAAAAATGATGAAAGACAGAAAGCCACAGATTGAAGAAGAGTCATAAAGCCCAAGTGGTACAAATGAAAACTACACCTGGACATGAACCTGGTGAAACTGCTGAAGACTAAAGAGAATATCTGAAAAGCAGTCGTTAAAGACTGTAAGATGAGGCTTGGATTCACCGAGTTTGGTGTCTAAGCCAGAAATGTGTCTCCCATGCAGCCATGTAAGACACAGGATGCCTAAGTAAATTTGAATTTCAGATAAACAACAAATTTTTGTGTGTTTAAGTAAATGCATGCTAAGTTGCTTCAGTCATGTCTGACTCTTTGTGACCCTTTGGACTGTGGCCTGCCAGGCTCTTCTGTCCATGGGATTCTCAGGCAAGAATACTGGAGTGGGTTGCCATTTCCTTCCTCAGGGGATCTTCCCAACCCAGGGATCGAAGTACGTATATAAACATGCATTATTTGGACCATGCATGCATGCTAAGTTGCTTCAGTCATGTCTGACTCGTTGTGACCCTATGGACTGTAGCCCACTAGGCTCCTCTGTCCATGGGATTCTCCAGGCAAGAATAGTGGAGTGGGTTGTCATGCCCTCCTCCAGGGGACCTTCCCCACCCAGGGATCAAACCCATCTCTTATGTCTCCTGCATTAGCAGGTGGGTTCTCTACCACTAGCACCACCTGGGAAGCTCTATTTGGACCGTGGTTACACTAAAAAATTATTCATCATCTATCTGAAATTCAATCCAAAGCAAACATAACTGGGCATAAGTGCAGTTTGGGTTTCTAAGTTCATGGAGCCCCACCCTATTCCATGGAAGATGGGCCAAGCTTGGTGAAATGGTGGCCTAGGCCCCTGCCTCCATGGATGGGGTATTCATGCCCAACCCAACTTGATGGCTTTCAACAGACTGTCCCCTAACCTTCACAAACACTGTGGATTAAACAGCTCAGTGTTATAAACAGTTCCCCAGAAAGTTCTGGGTCTCTGCTAAGGTTTTTTGATATTATCTCCAAACAAACAAACAAATAAATACATCGAAAAGGCTCATGGTTCTCAATAATCTGTTACTCATAAGTATTGGCCTTGACTTTTAAATGTCTGTTCTCAGCCTCAGTTTCTTCATCTGTCCAGTGGGTGCCTGACTCATGGACTCAGGGCTGGGTTACATGAGGTAGCATCTGTAAAGTGCTTCACTCAAACTGACAATCACCACTACTCGACAAATGGTAGCTATTGTTGTGTGCTGGACTGAGTAATGCCTCCCTGCAGAGATGTCCACACCCCTGTTCCTGGAACTTTCATGGTATATCACAAGCCAAACAGGATTTTGCAGATGTGATTAAGGTGAAGGACCTTGAGATGGGGGGATTATCCTGAATTTTTCAGGGGGACCCAATGTAATCACACAAATCCTTAGAATCAAAGAACCTTTCCCAATGTAAATTGGTGTAGCCACTGTGGAGAACAGAATGGAGGTTTCTCAAAAAACTAAAAATAAAATTACCATATAATCCAGCAATCCCACTGCTGGGTATGTATCAGCAAAAACTATAATTAGAAAAGATACATTCACATCTATGTTCCTTGCAGTGCTTTTTAAAATAGCCAGGACATGGAAACCATCTTAATATTCATCAAGAGATGAATGAATAAAGAAGATGTAGTACGTATACACAATGGAATATTACTCAGTTGTTAAAAAGAACAAAATAATGACATTTGCAGCAACATGGATGGACCTAGAGATTATCATACTTAGTGCAGTAACTCAGAAAGAGAAAGACAACTACCATATGATATCACTTGTATGTGGAATCTAAAATATGACAGAAATAAACTTATCTATGAAACAGACTCACAGACATGGAGAACAGACTTGTAGTTACTAAAGGGGAAAGCAAGGGGTAGGGTGGGGAGGAAGAGAAGAGAAATCGAGAGATTGGGATGAACATGTACACACTGCTACATATTGGTTTTCCTCATCAGCACACTTGGCATCCATACCTTTCATTACTGGGAGCTTCCCAGGTGGTTCAGTGTTAAAGAATCTGCCTGCAATGCAGGACATGAAGGTTCAGTCCCTGGGTTGGGAAGATCTCCTGAAGGAAGGCATGGCAACCCACTCGACTATTCATGCCTGGAGAATCCCATGGACAGAGGAGGCTGGTGGGCTACAGTCCACAGGGTCACAAAGAGTCAGACACAACTGAGTGACTAAATCACTGCCAGTACTATGTATAAAATAAACAAGTTCCCCATGTGTACAGCACAGGGAACTAGACTCGATATCCTGTAACAAACCAAAATGGAAAAGAAATAAAAAGACCCTTTCCTCCTTGTAGTCAGAGGAACAGGTGGTTGTGGGTGGGGGGCAGAGAAATGAAGCCTGCTGTCTTTGAAGTGGGAGAGGGGCCATAAGAACAGGGTGTGGACAGACTCTCAAGGCTGGAAAAGGCCAGTTCATACTTGGAAAGAACATCTCAGCTGTGGGGGGCGCCTGTCCAGTACATGGAAGCAGATCGCAGGACGCGTGAAGCTAAAGCCACTCACCTTGAAGCCTCTCCGGTCCCTGGATAGATGGGTCACCCTGTCAGTGTGTTATTCTGTTAGGGGTTAGAGAACCATTGACCAAGACTGCCTGCTTCGGCCAGGCATGAGGAAAACCACCTGCATGAGCTGTCACACAACAGTGCTGCAGTGAAAACTAACTGGGAAAATTCAGGAGGTGCTAACATTCCTCTTGGCTGAGAGATGCCTGCACCACCAGGAAGAACCCTGAGTCACCAAGTATGGACCAAGCAAGATGACTGGCCGAGACAACCTGGAATCTAACCTATCGCTATGAAACCTGAGACTGTGAGCCTCATGGCAGAGCAGTTCTCCTGGGTTCCCTGACTTGCTGCTCCCCGTACGGGCCCCCCATCCCAATAAAGTCTCTTGCTCTGTCAGCATGTGTGTCTCGCTGGACAGTTCATTTTCGAGTGTTAGAGGAGAGCCCACTCTTGGGCCTGAATGGGGTCCTCCTTCCTGTAACAGCCTGTGCTGCTCCCCAAGATGCAGGAGGTCCATTTACGTGCCCAGCGCTGCCATCTGGGTTCTGAGTGGATGCCTCTTTCAGGGGCAGCATCTTCTCCCTGCTTCTGTGGTCGCTTGGCTCACAACTGGATGCCAGGTCCTCAACTACACAGAAAAGAAAGCTTTAGTTCTAGCAAAGGTCAGGGGCAGGGGGGTCCTTTCAGACTTGAAGCAACAGAGTCCAGGCTGGGCAGGTTCTCTCTCCCCAGCTGCCTATTAAAGAGCTGCAGCAACGTCCACTGAGGAACCAGTGGCCAGATGTCTTCAGCCTTAAAAATACTCCTCCTCCCTGAATGCTGCCATAGAACAAGAAAGAAGAAAGGAGAAAAGCACAGTGTGAAAAGATACCTGTGCCCCAGTGTTCACTGCAGCACTATTCACAACAGCCAAGACGTGGAAACAAACTAAGTGTCCACTGACAGAGGAATGGACAAAGAAGGTGTGGTACATATACCACGGAATACTACTCAGCCATGAAAAGAATGAAATAATGCCATCTGCAACAACGTGGATGGACCTAGAGGTTATCACACTAAGTCAGACGGAGGACAAATGCCATATGATATCACTTACATGTGGCATCTAAAAATGACACAAATGAACTCATCTATGAAACAGAAACAGACTCACAGATGCAGAGAACAAATTTATGCTTACCAAAGAGGAATAGGGGGAGGGATAAATTAGGAATTTGGAATTAACAGATACACATTATGATATATAAATAGGTAACCAATAAGGACCTGCTGTATAGCACAGGGAACTATACTCAATGTTTTGTAATGACCTATAAGGGAAAGGAATCTGAAAAAGAATACACACACACACATTATATAAGAGCTATATATATATTTTTTTATATGGAGGTGCTGGTGCTAAGTTGTTTCAATAGTATCTGACTCTTTGTGACCCATGAACTGTACCCTGCCAGGCTCCTCTGTTCATGGGATTCTCTAGGCAAGAATACTGGAATGGGTTGCCATGCCCTCCTTGAGGGGATCCTCCTGACCCAGGGATAGAACCCACGTCTCCTGTATCTCCTGCACTGGCAGACAGATTCTTTACCACTAGCACCACCTGGGAAGCTCATATAACATATATATATAAACATATATTTAAAGTTATATATATATATATATGTGTGTGTGTGTGTGTATATATATATATAGCTGAATCACTGTGCTACACATCTGAGGCTTACACAACATTGTAAATCAACTATACATCAATAGAAACATGTCCATCCTCCCTGAACAGCACAAGAAGCCAACCCTCCGAGAACACACTCACAGCCACCAAGGATGAACATGGCTGGGGAAGCATTCTCTGCAGGAATCTGGGGGCACACCAGGGACACTGCTGCAGATACAGACTCTTTCACCTGAGCGGAAACTCCTGATGTGGCAGGACGTGGTGAGGCTTTACTGCAGTTTTTTTGTATTTGCTGCAGCTCTCCAGAAAAAGCCATCTGCTCTGATTCAACTAACCAGTCAATCAGCTGTTTTGAAGATCGCTGCATGGGTGATGGCTGTGTCGCTTGTTCCTGTGGGTGCATGGATGAGGCTTCCCATCCAGATCTGGGGAAATGTCCCTGAGGTGCCTGAGTGCTGGCTGAGACCCCAAAGCTGAGGACGGCAGCAAAGAAGCACCTTCCATGTTGTCAACGGAGTGCCAGCAGCTCCCATTCTGGGCTTTGCTAAAAAGGTGAAACTGATCCTGTGGCACTTACTTTGGGGGGAATCTGCCAACCCCTTGTGGAAACTTGAGAGAGGAGTGCGGTCAAGTGAGGTCACTGCCTGTCGGGGAAACCTGGCAGGGGGTGTCCCTCAGGCCAGGTGAGGGAGGGCCCTTTAGAAATGGGGCGCCCCATGGAAGAAAGATGGGCATCACGTTTCCAGGGTACACATTGGCACACTGCCTGCAATGAGCAGGTTTCCTTGGGAGATACCTGGTGAGTGCTCCCTGGTGGAAAAGTGCAGAGGACAACCTTGCTCCTAGATAAGTCCAAGCGCTTGAACAGTATGAGACTGCAGGCCAGGCCAGGGGTGGCTGGGGCACGGCCCTCACTCAGGCCTTTGGTGGGTGGCTCGAGCCCTTCCCTGGAGGCTGGCTTACCAGGGGGAGGCGTTGTTCTGGGCAAGTTCCCCCCAGAAACTTACCCCAGGTTAAAACAAAGAGATTTATAAAATCCTGTTTATTGAGGTGTTGCTGTTCAGTTGCTAAGTCGTGTCTGACTCTTTGCAGCCACATGGACTGTAGCCTGCCAGGCTCCTCTGTCCATAGAATTTTCCAGGCAAGAATACTGGAGTGAGTTGCCACTTCCTCTTCTAGGTGATCTTCCTGACCCAGGGACAGAGCTCGAATCTCTGTGTCGCCTGCATTCACAGGTGGGTTCTTTACCACTGAGCCACCTGGGAAGCCCCACTGTCTCCAGGAGTTTGCTCAAACTCATGTTCACTGAGTTGATGATGCCATCCAACCATCTCATCCTCTGCCGCCCCCTCCTCTTCCTGCCCTCAATTCAATTATTGAGATGAAATTTACATAAAATGAAATTCATTCTCACTGGATGCACCATTTAATGAGTTTCGCTAAATGTTTACAGCTGTGTAACCACCACCACGAACGAGAAGTACAAGATTTATTAATACATGACCCCCCAAAGCCCCTGTGCTCTTCTGCAGCCAGTCCCGCTTCCTGCCTCCACTGTGTCCTCTGTGCCTTTTATAGAAGGTCCTGTGATGGGATCACAGGGTGAGAAGCCTTCTGTGTCTGACCTTGTTCACTTGGCATGTTTTTCAGATTCATCCATGTCAACTGCATGAGCCTGTGGCTTGTTTGTTTTTATTTCTGCATAGTGTACCCTTTGTTCATCTGTTCTCTGTGGAAGGACATTTTGTTTCTGTTTTGGGGTGATTATGAAAAACAGGCTATAAATATTCATATACAGATCTTTGTGTGGACATATGTTTTCATTTCTCTGAGGCACATATCACATGTTAAGTGTGTGTTTAACATTAAAGAAAGCTGGCAGACCTTCCAAAAGTGCCGGTATCATTGTGCATTCTCGTCAGCAGTGTATGCAGCTCCCATTTCCTCCAAATTCTTGCCAGGACTTGGTATAGGAACTCTTTTGGAATTGCAGCCAACCTATTAGGGGTGTAGAGGTGTCTCATGGGGTTTTAATTTCATTTTCCTAACAACTGATGCTACTACTGAGAGTCTTTTCATATGCTCATTTGCCTTCTACATATATTTGGTGAAGTGTCTATTCAAATATTTTGCCTATCTTTTTTTTTTTTTTTTAGAAAATACTTGTAATAGAATAAAAATGAAAAAAGAATTTACCAGAATTTTTTGCATGCAGCTTAAGCTATTAAATGAAATTAAATACAATGTGGAGTCTTGAATAAGGTATGAAAACAAATAATGGATATTATCCTAAAACTTTGTGAAATTTGAACAAAATCTGTACTTTAATGATACTGTATCATATGTTAATTTCTTGATGTTTTTTTTTTTACAACATACTATTTCTTTATATTCTTCAAATTGGATTAGAAGTTTCAAGCCTCATTCAAATTTTTCTGACTTTTGAGTTTTTTATCTTCTTTTTATGAGGCATAACAACAGCTCACTCTTTGTGTAATCTGAACAATACAAGTGATTTGTCAGATATGACTTTGGAAGTATTTTCTCCTAGTCTGCAGTGTGTCTGCTTTTTTTAAAATAAAAAAGTCTTCTTAAAATTAAAAAAAATATTTATTTATTTATTTTGGGGGGCAATGGGTCTTAGTTGTAGTGTAGAGGATCTTTCTTTGTGGTGCACGGGCTTAGCTGCCCAGTGGCATGTGGGATCTTAGTTCTCCCACCAGGGATCAAACTGGTGCCCTCTGCACTGGAAGCTGAAGTCTTAACCACTGAACCGAGAGGGAAGTCCCTAAACCATCTTTTGAAGAACAAAAGTTTTAAAACTTTGATGAGGTCCCATTTATTAATTCTTTTTCTCTTATACTGGGTGCTTCTTGTGTTATAGCGGGTAAACCTTTTCCTAACACATGTGCCTATAGATATACATTCTCCTATCTTTTCTTCTCAAAGTTGCATAGTTCAGCTCTTACTCTGAGGACTGCGATCCACAGCTAGTTCATGCTAAAATGTGGTGTGAGGTGAGGGCTGAGGGTCATTCCACACAGAGGTCTAAGTGTTACAGCCTGCTTATTGATAAGGACAAAAAGACCTTTTTTACTTGAGTATAAAGTACTCGCAGAAAAGTGCAGGTCTGAGTACAGCTCAAGCAGGTTTGCAAACTGAGCACCTCTGTGTTATGAGCCCCAGACAGAGAAGTGGACCATTTCCTGCTGACCAGACATTTAAACTGCCCCTCAGCCGGACCCAGCCATGACAACCACTTCTGGCACTCTAACAGCTGGGAGGAGTCCTGCCTGCTTTTAAACTTTCTCTAAGTGGAATCATACACAGTGTCTTCTTCTGAATCTCTGTTCTTTCACTCATTAGCATATTTGTAAGTCATACATGTGTCGCCTGTCCGTGAAGATCACTGATTCTCATTGCTGTGCTGTCCTCCGCTGAGTGGCTGCACCACAATTCATGGGCACGTTCAGTGGTCAACACACATGTGCCTGGTATCTAGTTTAGGATGGTTAGGGGCTGCTAGGGGCTTCCCTGGTGATCCAGCAGTTAGGGATCCACCTGCCAATGCAGGGGACATGGGTGTGATTCTTGGTCCAGGAGGATCCCACGTGGTTCGGAGCAACTAAGCCCATGCTTTGCAACAAGAGAAGCCACAGCAATGAGAAGTCCACACACCACAACCAGAGAAAGCTTGTGAAGCAATGAAGACAGGGCAGCCAAAAACAAGCAAATAAATACTTCTTTTAATTGAAAAAAAAAAAAAAAGTAGTGCTGCTACACGTCTTTTAATGACCACTGCACACGTTTCTATTGGGAGTTCTCCTGAGAATGGAGCTGCCAGGGAGTAGGGTGGGTGTATGCGCAACGTCAGTGGACACACCAAGGACCTCTCCAAAACGCTCACTCTCCCCCCCCGCCCCCAGAGTGTGGGGTGTCCCAGCTGCTCCGCAGCCTCACCAGCTCTTGGCATTTTCCACCACTCTCATTTCCGCCACTCAAGTGAGTGTGCACCCATACCGCACTCTCATCTTTCTGATGACCAACAAAGTTGAACCGTTTTGTCTGTTTATGAAACACATGAAAGAGGATATTTCGATTCATTCTTTTGTGACAGGCCTACTCAAGTCTTTGTCCATGTTCATGTTTTCTTTCTCTTGTTGGTGCGCAGGAGTCCTGTGTACATGTGCAAGTCCTTTGTCGACCTGCATGTTGCTGATAACTGTTTCTGATATGGAACACCATGTGATGTCTTTTGAAGAATTTTTCTTTCATTTTTTTTTTTCCTTCATGGCCATGCTGTGAGGCTTGCAGGATCTCAGTTCCCCAGTCAGGGACTGAACCCAGGCCCCAGCCATGGGAGTGCCAGGTCCTAAACACCGGAAAGACCAACCAGGGAATTCCCGGAATTTCTCTGAAGGTGCCCCTTCTGGTGGATGCTAGACTCGAGGACTGGTGACAATAGAGAGCCATTCCCACTCCAGGGACAGAGGTCAAGGGCACCGATGGTGTTCCCTGAGCCCAGAGACGGCTGGTGCTGGGAGGCAGAGTGGGCTGGCGTTTACCCTCCTCTCTCCTGCTGAAGCCTCCATGGGCTGAACCACAGGTGAGTGAGTGAGGAAGCCCAGAAGCTCAGGGTTCAGGCTCTGGGGGCACAGAGAAAGAGAAGGGGGGTACGTGTCAGGGTGGGGAGAGGGGACGCAGAGGAAATGAACCTACTAAAATGGGTTGCAAGAGATTATCTAAAGATGGCATCTCCCAGGTTAAGAAACTGTAGTCTGCACGGGCCCAGGGGCCTCCAAGGAAACCACAGAACGTGGCCCTCGAGAGAGGCAGCGCTGGAGAACCACCAAGTGGGGACAGCCACCATGGGCTATTTGAGTTAAAAAGAAAAAAGCTGTTTTGCTCCCTTTCTCTAATCTCCCAGAGAGGAAGGGGAAGAGCGAGGAATAGGAGAGGGGCGTGGTGCTCCTCTCCCATTGCTGGCCTGGTCACAGGGTCTGCCCAGGAATCTGGCTTGGCTGTGAGATTTGAATTTTGATTGATACTGGACTAGATTCCTTCATGCCTGGAAGTAAGTCATTTTTATAGAAACAGAGCTTGTTCTTCTAATTAAAACTGCTGGGCAAGGGCTTCCCTCGTGGCTCAGTGGTAAAGAATCCGCCTGCAAATGCAGGAGACAAGTTTAATCTCTGGTCCAGGAGGATCCCATATGCTGTGGAGCAGCTAAGCCTGTGTGCCACAATTACTGAGCCTGAGCTCCAGAGCTCGGGAACCATGACTACTGAGCTTTCCTGCTGCAACTACTGAGGCCCATGTGCCCTAGAGCCTTCTCACAAGAGAAGCCATCACAGTGAGAAGCCCGTGCACTGCAGAGTAGTCCCCACTTGACACAACTAGGCACAGCAATGAAGACCCAGCACAGCCATAAAAAAAAACAAACAAACTGCTGGGCATGCTGAAGGGAGCTGGCTTGCTGAGATGTTGTCAAGGGGCAGAGAAGGAAGATGGCAAAGAATTCATTTGAAAGAAGCCCAGGGTTGGAGGAAGATCAAGCCACTTCCTGTGTGTTCCTCACTGGTTCAGACCGTTCAACAAACCAGTTGTAAATAATAATCTCTCTCTCTCTCTCTGGGCTTCCTTGGTAGCTCAGCTGGTAAAGAATCCTCCTGCAAGGAAGGAGAACCCGGTTCAATTCCTGGGTCGGAAAGACCCTGCAGAAGGGATAGGCTACCCACTCCAGTATTATTGGGCTTCCCTGGTGGTCCAGCTGGTAAAGAATCTGCCTGCAACGTGAGGGAGATCTGGGTTCAATCCCTGGGTTGGGAAGATACCCTAGAGAATGGAATGGGTAGCCATTCCATGGACTGGAGAATTCCATGGACTGTATAGTCCATGGGGTCGCAAAGAGTCGGACACGACAGTGACTTTCACTTTCACTCTTAGCAGACACGGGGCTACATGCTTTTCATGCATTATTAACTCTCACAGTCACTCTGAGGGTCAGGACTATTACTATAGCTGCTTTACAGGTGTGGAAACTGAGGCACAGACAGGTTAAGCAGCTTGTCAGAGGCCACACTAGCCCGGTTTCAAGTTCAGCAAATCTGATCGCATAGTCCAAGCGAGAATTTTTTTAACAAGAACTTTTTTTTTCCCCCAAAGAGTGGTTTCAATGTCTCAACAAATTAAGACAGTATAGAGAGTTCTAGGTACCCCTGTCTACCGCACTGTTAACGTCCCCCACTGCACTGGAACAGTCCTTACAACTGATGGACCTATACTGACACATTATTACCACCCAAAGTTCATCAGGGTCGCTCTTGGTGTTGTACATTCCATTGTTCTTGTTGTCCAGCCACTCAGTCATGTCCAACTCTTTTTGACCCCATAGACTGCAGCACATGAGGTTTCCCTGTCCTTCACCCTCTCCCTGAGTTTGCTCAAACTCACGTCCATTGAGTCGGTGATGCCATCCAACCATCTCATCCTCTGTTGTCCCCGTCTCCTCTTGCCTTCAATCTTTCCCAGCATCAGGATCTTTTCCAATAAGTCAGGTCTTCACATCAGGTGGCCAAAGTATTGGAGCTTCAGCTTCAGCATCAGTCCTTCCAATGAAGATTCAGGTTTGATTTCCTTTAGGATTGACTGGTTTGATATCCTTGCAGTCCAAGGGATTCTCAAGAGTCTTCTTCAGCACCACAGTTTGAAAACATCAAGTCTTCAGCACTCAGCCTTCTTTATGGTCCAACTGTCACATTCATACACAACTATGGAAAAACCATAGCTTTGACTATATGGACCTTTGTCGGCAAAGTACACTCCATGGACTTGGACAAACGTAGAATGACATGTGTCCACCATTACAGATTCATACAGAGTAGCTTCACTGCCCTAAAGTCCTCCGTGCTCCACCTGTTCATGCCTCTCTCACCTCATTCCCTAGCAACCGGCTCTTTTACTTTCTCCATAGTTTTGCCTCTTCCAAAATGTCACGAGGTTGGACTCACACAGTATGTAGCCTTTCCAGACTGGCTTCTTTTCACTTAATCATTAATTTTTAAGATTCTTCCATGTCTTTTCATGACTTGATGGGTCATTTCTTTTTTAGCACTGAGTTAGTATTCCATTGTCTGGTTCTTCCAGAGTTTGTTTAGCCATTCACCTATTAAAGGACTTCCTAATTGCTTCCAAGTTATGAATAAAGCTGCTATAAATGTGTGTGTATTTGTATGGACATAAAATTTCATCTCATTTGAGTAAACAAATACCAAAGATGGCTGCTGGATTGTATGTTAACAGTGTGTCTTCCCAAGTAGCTGCACCATTTCGCATCCCCACCAGCAATGAAGGAGAGTCCCGTCTCTCCACATCCTTTCCAGTACTGGTATTGTCAGTGTTCTCGAGCTCAGCCATCTGAATTGCTGTAGAGTGATAGTTCACTGTTGTTTAAATTTGCATTTCCCCCATGGCATGTGAATGGAACATCTTTCCTTATATTTCTTTGCCATCTGTGTATCTTTTTTGGCACGGTCTTAAGGTCTTTGGTCCAGTTTTTCATTTGGTTCTTTTCTTATTGTTGAGTTTGAAGAGTTATTTGAGTTTCTTACAGTTAAGTTTGAAGAGTTCACCTATCAGATGTGACTTTTGCAAATATTTTCTTCCAGTTAATGGCTTGTGTTCTCATTCTTTTGACACTGTCTTTCACAGAGCAGAAGTCTTCAATGCAACGAAGTCTGGCTTATCAATTATTTTTTTCATTGACCATGCCTTTGATGCTGTATCTAAAAAGTATTCACCATATGCAATGTCATCCTATGCTATCTTCCAGGAGTTTTATGTTTTACATTTAGGTTTATGATCCATTTTGAGTTAATCTTTATAAAGTGGGTTGGGATTCATTTTTCACACGTGGATGTACAGTTGTTCCAGCACCATTCTTTGAAAAGACTGCCTTTGCTCTATCTATTGTATTGCCTTTTTCTTTTGTTGAAGATCAGTTGCCCATATTTATGTAGCTATATTTCTGGGCACTCTATTCTGTCCCACTGACCTAATCATCTATTATCCCACAGGTACCATGCTGTCTTGATTACTATAGCTTTATATTAAGTCTTAAAGTTGGGTGGCGTCAGTCTTCCAGATTTGTTCTATAGTATTTTATTGGTTAGTCTGTCCTTTTGCCTCTCCATTTAAAATTTAGAATCAGTTTGTAAATATCTATAAAATAACTTGCTGGGGTTTTGATTAGAACTATATTGAATCTATAGATCAAACTGGGAAGAACTGACATCTTGACAGTATTGAGTCTTCCTATCCATGAACATGGCACATCTCTCCATTTATTTAGTTCTTTGATTTCATTCATCAACATTTTAGTTTTCTTCATATATATCTTATACATAATTTTGTTAGCTTTATACATAAGTACTTCATTTTTAGATTATATTGCATTTTTAATTTCAAATTCCACTTGTTCAGTGATTATCATTAATGGGTGTTGGGTTTTGTCAAAGGTTTTCCTGCATCTAGTGATACGACATAGTCTGTTGATGTGGCAGGTTACATTAATTAATTTTCAAATATTGAGGCTTCCATACCTGGGATAAATCCCAACTGGTTGAGGTATTAATATATAATTGTTTTTGAACATTGCTGGATTCAATTTGCTAACATTTTGTTGGCAATTTTGCATCTATGTTCATGAGAAGTATTGATCTATAGTTTTCTTGTCTGGTTTTAATTGTAGAGAAATACTCACTACGAACAAAGCTAGTGGAGGTGATGGAATTCCAGTTGAACTATTCCAAATCCTGAAAGATGATGCTGTGAAAGTGCTGCACTCAATATGCCAGCAAATTTGGAAAATTCAGCAGTGGCCACAGGACTGGAAAAGGTCAGTTTTCATTCCAATCCCTAAGAAAGGCAATGCCAAAGAATGCTCCAACTACCACACAATTGCACTCATCTCACACGCTAGTAAAGTAATGCTCAAAATTCTCCAAGCCAGGCTTCAGCAATATGTGAACCGTGAACTTCCTGATGTTCAAGCTGGATTTAGAAAAGGCAGAGGAACCAGAGATAAATTGCCAACATCCGCTGGATCATGGAAAAAGCAAGAGAGTTCCAGAAAAGCATCTATTTCTGCTTTACTGACTATGCCAAAGCCTTTGACTGTGTGGATCACAATAAACTGTGGAAAATTCTGAAAGAGATGGGAATACCAGACCACCTGATCTGCCTCTTGAGAAATTTGTATGCAGGTCAGGAAGCAACAGTTAGAACTGAACATGGAACAATAGACTGGTTCCAAATAGGAAAAGGAGTTCATCAAGGCTGTATATTGTCACCCTGTTTATTTAACTTATATGCAGAGTACATCATGAGAAACGCTGGACTGGAAGAAACACAAGCTGGAATCAAGATTGCCGGGAGAAATATCAATAACCTCAGATATGCAGATGACACCACCCTTATGGCAGAAATTGAAGAGGAACTCAAAAGCCTCTTGATGAAAGTGGAAGTGGAGAGTGAAAAAGTTGACTTAAAGCTCAACATTCAGAAAATGAAGATCATGGCATCCGGCCCCACCACTTCATGGGAAATAGATGGGGAAACAGTGGAAACAGTGTCAGACTTTATTTTTCTGGGCTCCAAAATCACTGCAGATGGTGACTGCAGCCATGAAATTAAAAGACACTTACTCCTTGGAAGGAAAGTTATGACCAACCTAGATAGCATATTCAAAAGCAGAGACATTACTTTGCCAACAAAGGTTCGTCTAGTCAAGGCTATGGTTTTTCCAGTGGTCATGTATGGATGTGAGAGTTGGACTGTGAAGAAGGCTGAGCGCCGAAGAATTGATGCTTTTGAACTGTGGTGTTGGAGAAGACTCTTGAGAGTCCCTTGGACTGCAAGGAGATCCAACCAGTCCATTCTGAAGGAGATCAGCCCTGGGATTTCTTTGGAAGGAATGATGCTAAAGCTGAAACTCCAGTACTTTGGCCACCTCATACGAAGAGTTGATTCATTGGAAAAGACCCTGATGCTGGGAGGGATTGGGGGCAGGAGGAGAAGGGGATGACAGAGGATGAGATGGCTGGATGGCATCACTGACTTGATGGACGTGAGTCTCAGTGAACTCCGGGAGTTGGTGATGGACAGGGAGGCCTGGCGTGCTGCGATTCATGGGGTCACAAAGAGTCGGACACGACTGAGCGACTGATCTGATCTGATCTGACTGGCCTTATAAAATGATTTAGAATGTATTTCTTCTGCTTCTGTCCTCTGAAATAAACTGTAAAGAATTGGTATAATTTCTTCCTTAAATGTTTGATAGAATTCACCATTAAACCCATCTGGATTCGCTGCTTTCTCTTTGGAAGGTTATTAACTACTGATCCAATTTCTTTAATAGATATAGGCCTATTTGGACTATTTCTTCTTGAGTGAGTTTTGATAGATTTTTTATTTTAAGGAATTGATCCATTTTACCTAGGTTATCAAGTTTGTGGGCATAGAGTTGTTCACAGTACTCCTTTATTAACCTTTTAATGTCTATAAGATCTACAGTGATGTTCCTTCTTTAATTTCTGATACTGGTACTTTGTCTCCTATCTCTCTCTTGTGGTTAGCCTGGCTAGAGGCTCATCAATTTTATTGATCTTTTCAAAGAACTAGCATTTGATTTCATTGATTTTCTCTATTGAATTCTTATTTCCAATTTCAGTGATTTCTCCTTGAATTATTTCCTTTCTTCTGCTTATTTTCAATTTAATTTGCTCAGTTTCTAGTTTGCTAAGGTGAAAGATTATTGATTTTAGATGCATTCAATGCTGTAAAATCTTCCCTAAGTACTGCTTTTGTTGCAACCCACAGATTTTAAAAAGTTTTGTTTTCATTATCATTTAGTTCAAACTACTTTTAAATTGGGCTTCCCTTGTGGCTCAGCTGGTAAAGAATCTGCCTGCAATGCAGGAGACCTGGGTTCGATCCCTGGGTTGGGAAGATACCCTCGAGAAGGGAAAGGCTACCCACTCCAATATTCTGGCCTGGAGAATTACATGGACTGTATAGTCCATGGGGTTGTAGAGTCAGATACGACTGAGCTGCATTCACTTCACTTTTAAATTTCTCTTGAGATTTCTTCTTTGACCCACATGTTATTTAGAGATGTGTTGTTTAATCTCCATGTATTCTGGGATTTTCCAGGTTACTTTCTGGAAAAAAAAAAAGTTATTGATTTCTAGTTTAATCCAGTGTCTCAGACCAGACACTGAATTATTTCTGTTCTGTCAAATCTGTTAAATTGTGTTCTGTGCCCCAGAATGTGGCCTGTCTTAGTAAATGTTCCATGTGAGTCTGAGAACAATGTGTAGTCTGCTGTTGCTGGATGAAGTTGTCTATAGATGTTACTTAAATCCAGGTGATTGACAGCATTCTTGAGGTCAACTACGTTCTTACTGCATTTCTGTCTTGATGGGTCTGTCCACTTATTATAGAGGAGTGCAAAAATCTCAAACTATGATAGTGGATTCAACTATTTCTTCTTGCAGTTCTATTAGTTTTTGTCTGTGTAGTTTGATACTCTGTTGTTAGTGTATACATATTAAGGATTGTTAAATCTTCTTAGAGAATTCTCTTTATCATTATGTAATGTCCTTCTTTACTACTTTCCCTGGTGGCTCAGATGGTAAAGAATCTGCCTCCAATGAAGGAGACCCAGTGTTCTACCCCTGGGTCAGGAAGATTCCTTGGAGAAGGGAATGGCTCCCACTCCAGTATTCTTGCCTGGAGAATCCCATGGACAGAGGAACCTAGCGGGCTATAGTCCATGGGGTCATGAAGAGTCAGACACGACTGAGCAACTAACACACACACACAATGCCCTTCTTTATCCCTGATAACCTTCCTTGTTCTGCCTGAAATTAATATAGCTACTCCTGCTTTTTTTAAAATTAGTGTTAACATATTTTTTCTCCATCCTTTTAATCTGTATGTATCTTTATATTTAAAGTGGGTTTCTTGTAGACAACATATAACTGGGTGGTACATTTTAATTCACTCTGACGAACTCTTTTAATTGGTGCATTTAGACTATGAACATTGAAAGTGATTACTGGGATGGTTAAAATAATTTCTGCCATTTGTTATTTTCTATTTGTTGCCTTCAATGTTTTAAATGAACATTTTATATTTCCATTTTCTCTACTTTGTTAATATACTGGTTAGACCTCTTTATTTAAGGACTTCCCTGGTGGCTCAGACAGTAAAGTATCTGCCTACAATGTGGGTGACCCAGGTTCAATCCCTGGGTCGGGAAGATCTCCTGGGGAAGAAAATGGCAACCCACTCCAGGATTCTTGCCTGGAAAATCCCATGGACGGAGGAGCCTAGTAGGCTACAGTCCACAGGGTGGCAAAGAGTTGGACACAACTGAGCGACTTCATTTTCACTTTCTTTTCTCTTTATTTATTCTTTTTAGTGGCTGCCCTAGAATTTGCAATATATCTTTACAACTAATCTAATTCCAGTTTCAAACAAAACTATACCTCTTCACAGGTGCCATACCTTCTAATAACAAAATCTCCCTAATTCTTCTCTTATATCATCGCTGCCCTTCTTCTCACTTATACACAGGCATATGTATTCAATACAATTGTTTTTATTATTATTTTGAATTAACTGTTATCTATCAAATCAATTAAGAGTTAATAAAAATGTTTATTTTACCTTCACTTATTTATCTTTGCTTCAGTGCTCCTTTGTATTTTATTCTCTCAACACTTTAAATATTTCGCTCTACTCTCTTCTTGCTTGCATGGAGAAGTCAGGCAATATTCTAATTTTTGCTGCTCTATAGACATGTTTTTTCCCTCTGGCTTCTTTCAGGATTTTATTTTTATCTTTGATTTTCTATAGTTTGAAAATAATACTCTATAGAGGTATAGTTTTGGCTTTGTCTTGTTTTGGAGGGGAGGACTGAAGTTCTGTTTTGGGGTGTTTTTGTGTAAGGTGGGAGATGTTTTTGTTTTGGGATGTTTTAGTATTTTCCTGATCAGCATTCTCTGAGTTCTTGGATCTGTGGTTTGGTGTTTGACATTAACTTGGGGAATTTCTCCATCATGACTGTTTCAAATATTTCTTCTATTCTTTCTTCTCTTTCTGGTGTTCCCATTATTTATATATTAAACTTTCTGTACTTATTCCATGGTTTTTTTATATTGTTTTCCTTTTTCAGTCTTTGTTCTCTTTGCTTTTTGAGGATTCTATTGATAATATCCTCTAGTTTAGAGATTCTTTCAGCAGCTGTGTCCAGTTTACTAACAAGCCCATCAAAGTATCCAAAAGTATCCTTCTTTCCTGTTATAGTACTCCTGATTTCTAGCATTTTTTTTTTTTTTTGGTTCTTTCTTGGGATCTCCATCTCTCTGCTTACTCTGCCTATCTTTTCTGCAAACTGCCTACTATATCCATTAGAGCCCTTAGCATATTATTCATAGCTGCTTTAAATTCTCAGTCTAATAATTTCAACATTCTTGCCACGTTTCATGGTGAAGCTTGCTCTGTCTCTTCAAATGATGGTTTGTTTGTGTGTTTTCAATTTTTTTTTTTTTGCTTTGTTTTTTGATATGCCTTTTTTTATAAAAGATTTTTTAAGTGGACCATTTTCAGTCTTTACTGAATTTGTTACAATATTGCTTCTGTTTTATGTTTTGTGTGTGTTTTTTTGGCCAAGAGGCATATGGGATCTTAGCTACCCAACCAGGGATCGAAACCACACTGCCTGCATTGGGAGGCGAAATCATAATCACTGGACCACCAGCAAGTCCCTGATATGCCTTGTAATTTTGTTGTTGTTGTTGTGATACCCAGCTATGATGTACCAGGTAAGTTCAGTTCAGCTCAGTCACTCAGTCGTGTCTGACTGTTCACGACCTCATGGACTGAAGCATGCCAGGCCTCCCTGTCCATCACCAGCTCCTGGAGTTTACTCAAACTCATGTCCATTGACACAGTAATGCCATTCAACCATCTCATCCTCTGTTGTTCCCTTATTCTCCTGCCTTCAATCTTTCCCAGTATCAAAGTCTTTTCAAATGAGTCAGTTCTTCACATCAGGTGGTCAAAGTATTGGGGTTTCAGCTTCAGCATCAGTCTTTTCAATAAACACCCAGGACTGATCTCCTTTAGGATGGACTGGTTGGATCTCCTTGCAGTCCAAGGCACTCTCAAGAGTCTTCTCCAACACCACAGTTCAAAAGCATCAATTCTTCGGTGCTCAGCTTTCTTTATAGTCCAACTCTCACATCTATACATGACTACTGGAAAAACCATAGCTTTGACTTGACGGACCTTTGTTGGCAAAGTAATGTCTCTGCTTTTTAATATGTTGTCTAGGTTGGTCATAACTTTCCTTCCAAGGAGTAAGCGTCTTTTAATTTCATGGCTGGAGTCACCATCTGCAGTGATTTTGGAGCCCCCCAAAATAAAGTCTGCCACTGTTTCCACTGTTTTCTCATCTATTTGCCATGAACTGATGGGACCAGATGCCATGATATTAGTTTTCTGAATGTTGAGTTTTAAGACAACGTTTTCACTCTCCTCTTTTACTTTCATCAAGAGGCTCTTTAGTTCTTCACTTTCTGCCATAAGGGTGGTGTCATCTGCATATCTGAGGTTATTGATATTTCTCCTGGCAATCTTGATTCCAGCTTGTGCTTCATTCAGTCCAGCATTTCTCATGATGTACTCTGCATATAAGTTAAATAATAAGCAGAGTAACAATATATAACCTTGACGTATTTCTTTCCCAATTTGGAAACAGTCTGTTGTTCCATGTCCATTTCTAACTGTTGCTTCTCCAACCTGCATACAGATTTCTCAGGAGGCAAGTCAGGTGGTCTGGCATTTCCATTTCTTTAAGAATTTTCCATAGTTTGTTGTGATCCACACTGTCAAAGGCTTTGGCATAGTCAATAAAGCAGAAATAGATGTTTTTCTGGAACTCTCTTGCTTTTTTGATGATCCAATGGATGTTGGCAACTTGATTGATCTCTGATTCCTCTGTGTTTTCTAAATAGAGTTTGAACATCTCTGTAAGTTCACAGTTCACATACTGTTGAAGCCTTGCTTAGAGAATTTTGAGCATTACTTTGCTAGTGTGTGAGATGAGTGCAATCGTGTTAGTTTGAGCATTCTTTGGCATTGCCTTTCTTTGGAATTGTAATGAATACTGACCTTTTCCAGTCCTGTGGCCCCTGCTGAGCTTTCCAATATTGCTGGCATACTGAGTGCAGCATTTTCACAGCATCATCTTGTAGAATTTGAAATAGTTCAAGCTGGAATTCCATCACCTCCACTAGCTTTGTTTGTACTGATCCATCCTAAGAACCACTTGACTTTGCATTCCAGGATGTCTGGCTCTAGATGAGTGATCAAACCATCATGATTAACTGGGTCATGAAGATCTTTTTTGTACAGTTCTTCTGTGTATTCTTGCCACCTCTTCTTAATATCTTCTGCTTCTGTTAGGTCCATACCATTTCTATCCTTTATTGTGCCCATCTTTGCATGAAAAGTGCCCTTGGTACTGTGGGCAAGAATCCCTTAGAAGAAATGGAGTAGCCATCATAGTCAACAAAAGAGTCTGAAATGCAGTATTTGGATGCAATCTCAAAAACAACAGAATGATCTCTGTTCGTTTCCAAGGCAAACCATTCATTATCACAGTAATCCAAGTCTATGCCCAGTAATGCTGAAGAAGCTGAAGTTGAACGGTTCTATGAAGACCAACAAGACCTTTTAGAACTAACACCCAAAAAAGATGTCCTTTACATTGTAGGGGACTGGAATGCAAAAGTAGGAAGTCAAGAAATATCTAGAGTAACAGGCAAATTTGGCCTTGGAGTACAGAATGAAGCAGGGCAAAGGCTAACAGAGCTTTGTCAAGAGAACGCACTGGCCACAGCAAACACCCTCTTCCAACAACACAAGAGAAGACTCTACACTTGGACATCACCAGATGGTCAATACCAAAATCAGATTGATTATTTTCTTTGCTGCCAAAGATGGAGAAGCTCCATACAGTTAGCAAAAACAAGACCGGGAGCTGACTGTGGCTCAGATCATGAACTCCTTATTGCCAAATTCAGACTTAAATTGAAGAAAGTAGGGAAAACCACTAAATCATTCAGGTATGACCTAAGTCAAATCCCTTACAACTATACAGTGCAAAGTGAAATCACTCAGTCGTGTCTGACTCTTTGCGACCCCATGGACTATACCCTACCAGGCTCCTAAGTCCATGGGATTTTCCAGGCAAGAGTACTGGAGTGGGTTGCCATTTCCTTCTCCAGGAGATCTTCCCGACCCAGGGATTGAACCTGGGTTTCCCGCATTGTAGGCAGACAGTTTACCATCTGAGACATACAGTGCAAGTGACAAATAAATTCAAGGGATTAGATCTGATAGACAGAGTGCCTGAAGAACTATGGATGGAGGTTCATGACATTGTACAGGAGGCAGGGATCAAGACCATCCCCAAGAAAAAGAAACGCAAAAAGGCACAGTGGTTGTCAGAGGAGGCCTTACAAACAGCTATGAAAAGAGAAGCAAAAGGCGAAGGAGAAAAGGAAGGATATACCCATTTGAATGCAGAGTTTCAAAGACTAGCAAGGAGAGATAAGAAAGTCTTCCTCAGTACCAGGTGAAAAAAACTGTTAAAACCGGCCTTTAGTAACTGGGTGGCGACCTGGGGCGGGCGAGGGGGAGGTGGTGTTCTACAGTCTGTGATCAGATCTCAGGACTCCGTGAGCCTGTGCCTCTGGACTATGACTTTCATAAATGTTTTGGACTTTTCTCCCCCTGATGTGGGACGAGGTGGCTAGAGTGGCCTGGAATTGAGTGTCTTCCTCCATTTGGTCAGCTAGGCCCTGGAAGCAACACTACAGCAGATTAAGCTCTGCTAACTAGTTCCCCTGAGAGCAGGTTTTGTTAAGAGCAAACTGCTCTGCACATATTTCACAATAATTCCTTTCCCCTCCCCCTCCAGAAGCATGAGGGGATATTGTTCTGACATTTACTATAAGAACCTGTTCGAGCTCCTGGTGGCAAATCTCCACAGAATTGTGGAGACTCTCCTGTGACTGCAGCCCTGGAGCTTCCAACACTCAGGGCGTCAGCAGTGAGCTGCCCACAGTTCATCAATTACAGTCCAGGTTTCCCACCCTGACTGGGCTCTGTGGCAGCTTCCAGCCCCTAGTCTCTGCCCCGGGAAGTGGTCCGTGTCTCCAGTCTCAGAGCCGCGGTTGGCCATGTGCCCTCGCCTCTCCTAGGGACCCAAGGAGACATCGATTTCTCAGTCTGTGCAGTTTTTTACTTGTTAGGACAGAGTGGCAACTTCCAAGCTCCTTATGTGCAGAACTGGAAAATCCCCTAGGCTAAACTCTGTGCCTCATTCAGCAGCCTGAGAGGGTTAGTCTATCTGGTTAGAAGCCCCACAGGCTGGGCTGGTCTCCAAGGTTCTTTTAGGCTGCGGGAGCAGCTGGGCATGCATTGGACCTGAGCTGGCTGAGGGGCAGAGGAGGCCCCACATGTCCAGGAACTCTGGGAGGGAAGATGGACGGTGGCCTCTTGATACAACCATCTCCACAGGAGCAGAACCACCCCTCCACCAGCATTACCACCCAGACACCCCCTTGGCTTCCAGAAGCCCCAGGGACTGGCCCTGGACCACTGTTGTGCAGGCTGTGCCTGGAGATACTGCAGGGCAGGACAGGGACCAGGTGCAAAAAGCTCTAGCGTTGTACGCCCAGTGTGTCAGGGATGGGAGAGCAAAGGGAGGAATTATTGTTAGATGCTTAGACTGGAGAGGCTTCACTGCAAAGAAATCAGAATGTGAAACCAGACATGATGGTAGGAGCAAGAGAGGCGGGTGGTGGGTGAACTGGAGGGCAGAGGAGCAGTGCACACAGTGGGGGCCATCACCGCAGTTGGGTAGGGGTCACGTGCCCCTCACTAGTCTCGAGGTGGTGTTTGCTTCGCTGCCCCAGGTCTCCCTTCCTTAGGATGGTGTCATCTGATGGCGCAGAGCCCCACCCTAGTGGGAGATATCCACTATGGCTTTATCACTTAGATTACCACCTTGAGACCACATCACATCCTCTACTCATGTGGGCCAGACCTCCACTAAATAGGCACGTTTTCTTATACCCAAGGGGCCATTCACTCAGAGAGCCTCTACTCTGGACCATGACTGTCCCTTTCTGAACCCAGTCCCAATCAACCAAATCACCTCATGCAGCTAGGTCATCTCTGGGTAGCCGGTCTCCCAAGACATCCTGGGATGACTTCCTACCGCTCTGCCCCATCTTCACCCCAGAGCCCCTGATACCATGCATAGGTACAGATCCAAGAGAACTTCGAGGAGTTCCTTACCATCCTTTCCTTCTGAAAAAAAATTTTAATTTAGTTTTTGGCTGTGCTGGGTCTTCACTGCTGCATGGGCTTTCTCTAGTTGCAGTGCATGGGCTTCTCTTGCAATGACTTCTCTCTTCTTGGGGAGCATGGGCTCTAGGGCGCATGGGCTCAGTAGTTGTGGTGCACGGGCTTAGTTGCTCTAGGACACGTGGGATTTTTCTGGACCAGGGATCGAAACTGTGTCCCCTGCATTGGCAGGCAGATTCTTATCCACTGTACCACAAAGAACGTCCCGTCCTTTCCTCTTTTAAGCTACTAACTGGGTGCCTGACTAGAGTCATTCACCACTGTCTTTTCAACAGGCCCCTCTCAGGATGCCACAGAGGGACCTGCCACATCTGTAGTATAAATTTCACAGCCTTGATTGCCAGCTCGTCTTGCACACAGGGGGACAGAGAGAGGGCTGCAGGGGTTACCCAAGGCTACTAATTTAGGTGACAGTGGAGCTAAGGGTCAGCTCGCCCTGCCCCACTGACATGCTCTCACCACCTGCTTTACTCCCAGCAGCTCTGATACAGAAGAACAGTGAACACGCAACAGTCCGAGAAAGCCCACCCCCATTGGGTAAGAAGCCAGAGCTAGGCCCAGTCAATAGGGAGGAGGAAGCTTCAGTGACAACTTTTGCCTTCTTGATACAGTCGGCTCGCCCAGGCACCCACTTCTCCCCTTTGCTACTCTTTCTCTGAAAATTATTTCCTTTACTTTCAAGCAAATGGCTGTTTGATGCACTGTAGCTCTGCTCCTGTCGGCAGTGTGTGGTTGCTGCTGCCTGGGTCCACCCGTCCCTTTCCTGAGGGGGCTCTAAGTGGGACTCAGACCCCTCTGGGCCCGAACTCTGAGGACAATTCTGAACCTTCTGGAGGCTGTGTCACCTGCAGGTAGCGGCTAGGCAGAGAGGCAGAGGAAACATGGAGATGGAATTGTCTCACTTCTCCAGTGCCTAGCGCCCAGCCCTTTTCCCAAGGCCAGCTCTCTCCTGCCCAGGAATGCCTGCAGACTGGCACCTACTCCAGTAATGATGGGAAGCTAAAGTCTACATCTCCCAGAAACCTTGTAGCAAAGTCTTCACCTGTGACTGAGGCCCACACCAGGTGTGGCCCACAGCCATACACCTCAGGACACTGGGAGGTGGAAGCGAGCCCATAGGATGGAGGTCAGACCTTCTCCAGGCAGGGTGGACCTGGTGCTTAGCTCTCCCACCTGCGCAGCCGAAAGGGAGCTGAGAGGCAGCGTCCATTGTCCCAGCCCTAAGCCATGGGCAGGGGCAGATGTCACTGTGGGGTTTTCAGAAGATGAGTCCTGGGGTCTGGACAGAAATCTCTCTGGCTGTAGGATCTAAGCGTGTGCTCTTGACCTGCCCAGAAATTCTATAAACCACATAATATGCTGTAATAAACTCCTTTCTCTGAAACAAACTGGAGTGGATTCTGTAGTCTGCAACTAAGAATCCTAATTTATACACATGACGATAAATTAAGTTTATGCAAATGACAATACATCCTTTTGTGGAAAGTTTCACCTGGGTGTCTGTCACTTGCAAGCAAAATAGTCTTAATCGATATAATAGCCAAACTGATCATCTAAATCGTTTAAAAAAATACAACTTTGAAATGGATTTTAAAAACTCTCTTTTATCCAAATAATAGCTGTCTCCATTTTCAGGCAGTTCTGACAGTACCCTCAAGAATGAGACATCAAGACATGAAATTTCATTTTTAAGGAATGGGAAATGTGGGGAATACTGTACAGCTGAAATTTTATCTTATAAGAGATTTAAAATAAAATACTCATCTTTGTTGCAGCTGTTCCACAGTTCCTGTTATTATTGTTGTTTAGTTGCTAAACTGTATTCCCATGGACTGTAGCCCGCTAGGCTCCTCTGCCCATGGGATTTTCCAGGCAAGAATACTGGAGTGGGTTGCCATTTCCTTCTCCAGGGTATCCTCCCAACCCAGGGATTGAACCTGTGTCTCCTGCTAGGTAAAGAAGGATTCTTTACGCCTGAGCCAACTGGGAGTGTTACTGCCTTCTTTTGTGTTAAATGTAAGTCTTGTAATGTGCCATTTTTTGTATTATTTACTACATACTTTGAGCTACTTTCTAAGTGGCCACACTGAAGATCACCATTAAATAACTTAATTTACACCATTAATAATTTACATTAATAACTTAAATTAGTTCATGTTAATGCTCATCTCCATTGAATGGCTGTTGGTTCTAATTCCTCCTTGAGTGCTGAGGACATGAGGTCAGAGTGTCACTCAGCAGACACTTGAGTTACAGTGTAGGAACCAAAAGCCACATCCCTGCACACTCCCAGCACAGTATCTCTGGAGGCAAAGATTTCAGACCTTGTGACTTGGCCAGAAATAAAAGAAGAAAAAAGGAGGACAGGGCCGCATCACATATTTTTTATTTATGACCGTGCCAGCATTATAAGAAGTTGGAAGAACAGTGCCATGAGAGATGTACTTGGCTAAATCCTTGTTTGTGATTCCTTCTCTACAGGAAGCTACCATTCACAGGGGAAGTGTGCTTCCCGTCCCCCCTCACCACCCTCCCCACACACCGTGGCCCACTGCCCGCAATGCCCTTCCTGATATTTCAAGCAGCCTCCACAGAGACTGGACTAATGTGTCTAATGGACTCAGGAAGTTTCTGCCAAAAGAAGTTTTGCTTCTCCCAAAGACACTCATTCCAAGAGAGGCTTCTCTCTTTCCTTCTCCCCGTCCCCTTCTCTCAAAGCACAGGGACGGTCTGCAGTTACTGTCATAAATTGAGCCCTTTCTCATGGCAGTAAAGTGGCTGCTGAAATGGAGGGGCAGGCTGAAGTGACCCCTGCCTCATCGTGCAGCCTCTAGGAAGCGGTACAGACAAAAAGGAGAAGCCTGCCTCTGGGCACCTGCCAGGCACTTCCAGGAACTTCAGTATAAGGAGGTCAGCCACCAGCCAGGAAGAGTGACCATTTCTGGTACAAACGCCCCTGAAAATTCACTTGGAAGAGAGGTAAGAGCCTTCCTCAGAGAAAAAGGAATAAAAGAAACAAGGACTTTGTCGTGGGTAAACCATTGGGAAATGAGAAGAGCATCCTTCTGGAGACAGACAGTACTTCATAGAGTCAACCAAACAGGAAATGAAGTCGTGTGTGGAAGGATTCTTCTTCCTTCTCTCCACACGGAGAACAGTAACCACGTCAGCATCCGGGAGATGGAAGCTCTTGGCTGTGTGAGGAATCACACCAAGTTAGCCTGCGGTGGGGCCGTGGGACAGGATATCTTAACAGCAGTGGGTCTCACGGCTGAATGAAAGCCACCACCACTCTTTCCTCTTTGTCAGAAAGACCCAGGGTTGCAAAGACTAAAGGCTTTGCCTGGAAAGTCCTCCTCAACTGGATGCCAGCAGCCTGGTCGGACCACTTCTCCTTCGTGAGAGGATGGGATTCACTGGTCTCTGGCCCAGAGGATAGAGCTACTTCCCCTGGGACTGGACCCCACCCTCCGCCAGCAGAGAAAGAAGGTGCAGCATGTTGGGCAGGAAAGCGGGGGCACTGGGGGAGCCATCACAGGTAACGAGCAAACAGACCCTAGGCCTCTGCAGGGTCAATACTGCTTCAGAAGTCAGAGGGAGCCTGGGGTTAGTAACAACACAGAACAACAGCAGCAGGATTTGCTGTCTGAAGACAGAAGAATGGGAGGAAAGCAGCGGTGGCAGAGAAACAAGACTGGGAAGAGCGGGAGCAGGGTTGGGGGGAGTGTGGGGCGTGGAGGGGATGGGGGAGGGAGAAAGCTGGGGGAAGGTGGGAGGGTGGAGGAGGGTGGGAGGGTGGGGGAAGGTGGAAGAGGGTGGAGGAGGGTGGGAGAAGGTGAGAGAAGATGGAGGAGGGTGGGAGGGTGGAGGAGGGTGGGGGAAAGTGGGAGAGGGTGGGGGAGGGTGGGAGAAGGTGGGAGAGGGTGGGGGATAGTGGGGGGTAGGGGAGAGTGGGGGGTGGGGGAGAGTGGGGGGTGGGGGAGGTCAGGGCGAGAGGGCCGGAGCTGCAGGCTCCCGGCAGTGGGGGCAGCACAGCCAACTCTGAGCAGAAAGGCTCGCTGACAGCAGCGTTTCTCAAATCCTTCTGGTGCTGAACCAATTTAAAGCATACAGAGAGGAGCCAGGGGAAGGACTGGGAGGGTGATAACCTCAGATGGGGGTGGAGGGGCGGAAGTGGGTGTGCAGCCCCCCAGGGACTTGGGTTCTCCCTGTGCCTAGGCCTCCCACTGATGGAGGGGGTGGGGACCAGTCCTTGGAGGGGGACGGCGGTGCTCAGCAGAGAACTGCAGAGAGGTTGCCGGATAGTCTTGGAAGAGGCAGGCCACTGCGTGCCTCAGGTAATGGGGGGGTTGCTGCCAGAACAAAATACTCCACGCAGGGTGGCTTCAACAGCAGAAGTGGACTTTCTCACAGTCTGGATACTGGACTGGACATCCAAGTGCCAGTAGGGTGGGCTCCTTCCAAATGACACAGGGATGGGTCTGTTCTAGGCCGGAATCATCCCACTATTGCTTTTTTTTAATGATTAAAAAATGAGAAAAAACTCTTGGAAATTACAAATACAGTAGTAGAAATTAAAAACAAGAGGCTTGAGGAGTCGAATAAAAGATGAAGATATTAAAAGTAGAAAAGTGGCTCACGGAAATGTGGGGCTGATCGCAAAGATGGCCAAGGGCCCTCCCTTCCCGCGCCCCCGCCGCCTGGTCAGCATGGCCACAGTAGCCATGATGCTGAGATCAGGCAGCCAGATGACTAATGCCTGCTTTCTGCAGTTACAAAGGCTGGACGCCCAGCACCAAGGGCCCAGCAGATCTGGCGCCTAGGGAGGGCTGCTTCCGGGGTCTCCTAGACCGAAGTCTTTTTGTATTATCATGTGGCAGTGATGGGCTGAATCAAGATTCCTCCTGTCTCCTTTCATAAGGGCCCTGACCCCCCATGAGACCTCCACCCTCATGACCTAATCTCCTCCTCAAAGTTCCGTTTTTATTTTTTTATTTTTTTTTATTTTATTTTATTTTTAAACTTTACATAATTGTATTAGTTTTGCCAAATATCAAAATGAATCTGCCACAGGTATACATGTGTTCCCCATCCTGAACCCTCCTCCATCCTCCCTCCTCCCTCCCCATACCATCCCTCTGGGTCGTCCCAGTGCACTTTTTTTTAACTTTAAAAAAGTTCCATTTTTAAACACCATTACTTTGGGGATTAGGGGATTAGGGTTTCCATGTATGAACTCAGGGAATAGCACACACCCTTTGTGGATGTGACTCTGCAGGTCCTGCGAGAGAAGGCAGCGTCTCCTCCCCTTCTCTTGAGCCTGGCTGGCCTGGGGGTTTGCTTCAGTCAACAGAATGTAGAGGAAGTGACATACAAGCCAAGGCTCCGAGCCTGGAACACTCCTGCGTGTCTCCCTGGACTCCTGCCATGGGAACACACATGTGGCCACCATGAGAACTGACCCCACATTTACTGGCTGGAAGGTCAGGGAATTTGTGGAGAGGGAGGGGCTGTCCTAGCTGAGACCATGTGACACCAGTCAGCCACCCGCAAGCCCAGCAGCAGATCAAGGATGTGTGAATGAGCCTGACCAGGCCCACACCTGACTGCTGACCTCCAGAGTCTCCAGCTAAACAAGTGGTGGCTGCTTCAAGTCACTCCATTTAGGGGTGGTTTACTGCACAGTTAACTGACACAGAGCACCAGTGCAGGAAGTACACAACCTCAGTAGTTAACACATTAAGAAAAAAGAGCAAAGAGAAAGAGAAGGAAATTGCCAAAGACACAGTACAGAAAAATTTCCCAGACTTAAAAGATGAGTTTCCAGGTGAAAAGAAGAGAAGGAAATGGAAATGAGAAAGGAAATGGAAATGAGAAAGAAGAGAAGGAAATGAGAAAGAAGAGAAGGAAATGGCAATCCACTCCAATACTGTTGCCTGGAATATTCCATGGACTGAGGAGCCTGGTAGGCTACAGTCCATGGGATCGCAAAGAGTCGGACATGACTGAGTGACTTCATTTTCACTTTCTTTCCAGATGAAAAGGTCCTACTTCATCTCCACTAAAATAAATGGGAAAAATCCTACACAAGGGACATCACGGGGAAATATCAGAATACTAGGGGAAAAGCAAAGCTTCTATAAACTTTCAAAGATGAAACAAAAGTCATATAAAAAGAATCTTGGGGCCTTCTGTGGTAGTCCAGTGGCTAAAACTCTGCACTCCCAATGCAGGGGCCCAGGTTTGATTCCTGGTAAGGGAACTAGAATCCGCATGCTGCAACTAAGACAGACGATCCTGTGTGCCACAACTGAGCCCAGTGCAGCCAAACAAACAAACAAAAAATACATAAAAATAAATATTTTTAAAATATTGTTAAGGGAAAAAAAAAAAGAATCTGGAATAAACATGACATTGGACTTCTCAGTGGCAGCACTGGGAGCCAGAAGGCAGAGGAGAAAATGCCTTCATGATTCTGAGGTATCAGCGTCCACCTAACAAGTCTGTCCTCAGACTATCAGCCCAGGATGAGGGTGAGGATGAAATAAGATATCTGGAAACATTCAAGGTCCCAGTGGTGTGTGGCCAGGCGTCCTACCTCAGGGAGCTGCTAAAGGATGCACCTTATCAGAATGAGTATTTATGCTTCCTTGCAGCTCAAGTACACTTTGGGGTGGTATACTTACACTTGCCCAAAAGAATAAAAAACACACAGCCACACATAAATCTGCCCACAAATCTCCTAGCAATGTTATTCATAACACTCAAAAACTGGAACAACCCCATGCCTATCCCCGATGGGGGTTTCCCTGGTGGCTCAGACAGTAAAGAATCTATCTGCAATGCAGAAGACCCAGGTTCAATCCCTGAGTCAGGAAGATCCCCTGGCGAAGGGCATAGCAACCCATTCCAGTATTTTTGCCTGGAGAATCCTGTGGACAGTAGAGCCTGGCTGGCTATAGTCCATGGGGTCACAAAGAGTCAGACACGACTGAGCAACTCACACTTTTCCACTGATGAATGGATTAAATGGATGCATTACATCCATTCAGTGGGTATCATTCAGCTCAGTATGTGAGGAATGAGACACTGACACCCATACACCATACAGCACAGAGGAGCCTCAAAAACATGCTAAGTGGAAGAAGCCACCTATTGTGTGACTCTGTTTATTTGCAAGGCCCAGAATAGGCAAATCTACAGAAGAGAGTAGGTTAGCAGTTTCCAGGTCTGGGGGAGAAAAGAAAGGGAGAGACTTCTGACGGGCTTGAGATTTTTTGTAGCGGTGATGAAAATCTTCTTAAATTAGACAGAGCCACAGTGCTGTGAATATAATACAATCACTGAACTGTATACTTCAAATGGGTGAATTTTATGGTGTTTAAACTATATTCCAATTTAAAATGAATATGTAAACTGAGAACATAGATTTCTGGAGATTCAGAAAACAGGGGCTTCAACATAAATGAGGGGCAACAGGAACCCCAAGGATGATATTAAAGTCCCAGGACAACAGCTGTGCAGCTGCTAGGGGGTTGGCGGGGAGGTAACGAGGCCAGATCAGAGCAGACTGGGCCTCTAAAGAAAGATGTTACCAGTTCAAGAGTGGAGCTGGTGCTGGTGGTCTGAACATAACTCAAAAGAATATTATAATCGTTTTGGCGTTAGTATACAGGTAATACATGCAATGAACATGAACTTGGGCAAACTCTGGGAGATGGTGAGGGACAGGGAAGGCCTGGTGTGCTGCAGTCCATGGGGTCACAAAGAGTTGGACATGACTTAATGACTGAACAACAACAAGGAAAAGGGTGTCCCTTCACCCTCAAGGATGTGTGCACGGCAGGGCTTTTCTCTGCCCCAGGGCTGTGGCAGGTGCAGATGTGCTGTATGGAGGTCAAGTTCAATGTCCCCTCCTGGGTGCAAGGGGTGGAGGAGCTGGGTGGAGCTTTCAGAACAAGAGAAGACATAGGTGGGCAGTGAGACCGTGAGACCAGTGTCCTGGTCACAGAGCAATGGGCGGGCCTTTGTCTCTGCATAGTCTGAGAAGAGAAACTCTTCCCGCTGGGCAGTGCCACTCCCTTCTCCTATAAGGGTGCCATGAATTGACAGTGATCCGCTTACCAGTGAACTGGTCTGGCTCTCTATTATCTGTCTGTCTATACATTCTCCCCACCCAGGAAAACCATGGTACATGAATCACATGGTTTGTGTAAAGAAGAAACTTGTGTAAATATTGTATGAAAAAGAAAAACTCAATAGAAATTCTCGAGTAAAACATTCTGAGTTGCTTTGCATGGTTCTGAGATGACAAATGTCAGAATTTTAAATTTTTGTACTTGAAAGTCTGAAATAAAACTAGAAAAATAAAGGACTGGACCACTACTCAACAGCCATTCCTCCCTCTTCCTTCTTTATAACCTAATCACGATTCCTTTTTTTTTTTGTCTTCATGTTCCTCTGGGCGGACCCAGAGACTGGCTCTACACTGGTCTGGTGCAATCCTGGTAATTCTCGTCACAGGGACTGGGAGAGGCCTGTGATCCGGTTTGAGCCAGGGAGACACAGAAAAAGTCTCCCAGGAGGAAGTCCATGACAGACTTCTTACTTCCTAAAATAAGACACAGGACAAAAGTGTTCCTCTTCTACTCTAAACACTGCAGGGCAAGGGGAGGTCTGGGGTCCCTACTGCCCTGTGACATGTCGAGGTCGGTAGAGAGAGAAGATGGGGGAGAAGTTGGGGCCCCAGTGAGCCTACTCTGGAATGGCCCTACTCTGGGACCCACTGTACAAGCCACCAAGCTCCTTACCTTCATGTTGTCACATGTTGGGAGCTCTACTGCAGTTGAAAGCATCCTGAAAGACGCGAAGATCCATATCTAACCACACTTGATGAATTTTCAGAATAGCCAGAATCAAGAGAAAATCCTTGAAAATTTCCAGAGGCCAAAGAGAAAGATGGTTTTCAGTGGAATGAGAGCCTAATAAGCAGCAGACCAGCAACCTGCAGGAAGCTGGGCACCACAGAGCAGAGCCTCCTGACCCCCAGGGAAAAGACTTCTGGCTAAGGTCCAGCCACAGAGACCTCCAGCAGGAGGTGCACCAAAGAAATTTCTGGATACCCATGAATTCAGAAAGTTAACCTCTCATGCATATTTTCTTAGGAAACAGAGAATCCTCCAGCAAAATAAGATAAGGAACCAAGAAAAGGCAAAACAGAGACTCCAGGAAACAGTGGGTCCAAACCCAGAATTGCAGTCAGGAGAGCCGCAGGACCACACCTGAGCAGAGAGCTCTAGGCTGCAGCAGGTCAGAGGCTCTGGGAGCGAGGGCCCGGAAGAATGGGCTTCTGAGCACTGCATGCCCAGACCCTGGAGCCATGTCAAGGACAGAGTGTGTGAGACATGGGCAGCGGGGCACCCAGGAGCTCCACAGAAGGCCACAGCACCTGATTCAGACTAGTAGAGAATTCAGGCAGGACTCAAGAGTAAGGATGACACAGACCTTGAGTCACACCGAGATGTAGGGTCACACCGAGGTGTAGGAAGCCAGAAGCTGCAAGCATTTGTAGAATAAGACCAGATGTGTCTTCTCTCCAAAAGAAAATCAAACTGGACATAAAAGATGTGACCTGAATATGAAACAGATCAAACATTCTGTCACAGTTTCAAGTAGCTGGGAGCAGGAAACAGTCCATGTGAAATTTTCCTTTCAGGGACCCGAGGACGCTGACCATGGACTCATAAAGAAGGAAGTGTAACTCTGGACTTGGTTGTTCTGTTGTCTGTTGTTTTCCACCTCTGAGAATCCATCCACAAACAAAGCAATGATAATCTGTATCCATCTTAACAGTGTAAGGCGGGGGATGAGCGGAGATGAGCTGACAGAGGCTGGGAAGCAGAACTGGGAGTGAGCAAAGGTGCCTCGAGTCACAGACAAAGGGATCCAGAAATGGATGATGTTCGCTAGAGGGAGCAGTAATGCAGACAAGTACTGGTAGCATTTAGGGCTTCCCTGGTTGCTCAGATGGTAAAGAACCTGCCTGCAGTGCAGGAGACATGGGTTCTGTCCCTGGATCAGGAAGATTCCCCAGAGGAGGGCATGGCAACCCACATCAGTATTCTTGTCTGGAGAATCCCATGGACAGAAGAGCCTGGCGGGCTATAGTCCATGGGGTTGCAGAGTCAGACATAGCTGAGCAACTAGAACTTATTGATAGCATTTACATTTTTCATTCTTATTTTAGTCACAGTGCTTACAGAGTTTCACCATTAAATATGTTTGTTGTGGGTTTTTTTTTTATTTTATATGTTTTAAGATTTTTAAGTGGATTTATGTTTTCAGGGAAAAAATTGAGTGGAACTTCAGAGAGTTCCTACAAAGCCTCACCTCCCACTAACTTCCCTGTTTTTAACATCTTGCATTATTGTGGGGAATACCTATGACAATTGGGGTGGCTTTTTTTTTTAGGTTGAGAAAGTTTCCTTATATTATTAGCTTATTGAGGATTTTGATCCTCAATAAGGCTGGGTGTCAGAGTTTTTAAGAAATATACCAAGATAAATATGTATCTTCCCCTTAATATGATAGCAAATTGTTGTTGTTCATTGCTCAGTCGTGTCCAACTCTTTGAGGTCCCATGGACTGTAGCACGCCAAGCTTCTCTGTCCTTCACTATCTCCTGGAGTTTGCTCAAACTCATGTTCATTGACTTCGTGATGCCGTCTAACCATCTCGTTCTCTACCATCCAGATGTCCGCCTTCCTTTGATCTTTACCAGCATCAAGGTTTTTTCCAATGAGTCAGCTCTTTAATCAGGTAGACAAAGTATTGGAGTTTCAGCTTCAGCATCAGTCCTTCCAATGAATATTCAGGTTTGATTTCTTTTAGGATTGACTGGTTTGATTTCCTTGCTGTCCAAGGGACTCTCAAGAGTCTTCTCCAATACCACAGTTCAAAAGCATCAACTTTTTGGCACTCAGTTTTTTTTTTACTGTCCAGTTCTCACATCCATACATGACTACTGGAAAAACCATAGCTTTGACTAGACAGACCTTTGTCAGAAAAGTAATGTCTCTGCCTTTGCAAGAGACAATACTAGCTTCAAATATCTGATAAGATTAGAGGAGGGGCACGTAGGTGGGGCACTCACTGGCCTGCATAACGGGGCTTCTGTGGGACATCTGGCTTTGGGCACAACTGAACCAGGGGTGGGCAGCTTGCAGCCCCCAGGCTCCTGCCAAGGCCTGGACTCCACCCCAACTTGTACACAGGACTCAGACCTCTGATTGGCTGGATGTGGGTCACAGAGTGGGGTCCGCGGCTCCACCTTGGGTCCACTCCATCTCCGAGGAGGATCACGCAGCACCTGCACGGGGCCACCCCAGCCCACACACCAGTTGAGACCCCCCACTAGGCGATACCACATGGGAAGGGCTCTTTCCGAGGCTGCAGATCCCCCCATAGGGTGGAGGACCCCTCTCTGTGACCTGACCATCAGGTCCAGCAAGTCCGCGGGGGCACATTACAGTATAAATGCCACAGAAACAAAATGAAAATAGAATTTATGATCCTTTTTCAAGCCAATATCCTAAAGCTGACCGAGACAGCCAACCAGACAAGGGCCCTGGATTGCAGGAGAAATCTAACGGGCATTTACATTAAACTGCACAGGCACGGGGTGAACCTGGCCGCCTTCTAGCTCCTCAGGGGACAGATGAAGGATGGAGAGAGAGGGCAGACTTGGCAGCATTCAGCTCACGCCTGCCTCATTCTGCTCATCTTGCAGATGCTCATCTGTCTCCTGGTCCTCGGGTCACCTCACAGGCCCCTTGTTGCTGCACTGTCATTCTGAGGAGCTGGAGAGCTTATTTCCCCAGCTGAGAGATGCAGGCTGTGGGTAAATATCCAGCCAGATGCAGGGCCAAGGATGCCCTGGTCTCAGTGAATGCTCTAAGTGGCTAAATGGAAAAAGGGCTGGGGTTGGGACTGCCCACAAGGCCCAGGACTCCCCCTCACTCCATGAAGAGCCTCTCCCAGACCACAGAGCCAAGACCTGAGCAGTACCAGAGCCAGAACATCCCATGGGGCAGGGGCCAACTGGTTCCCCACAGCAGCCTGCTGCTGGCCTACCCCACAGTTGGGTCACCATTCCTTGCTACTACAGCTCCAGTTATTCTGGGCAGAGATGGGTCCAGGAACTAGAGGAATGAATCATGACTCTGGCTGCTGGTCATCTGTAGTAGAGGCGGGCACATGACTGGCAGTTTTGGCAGTGAAACAAATCCACTAGGAAACTGTGCAACCATTTCCTTCACAACCAGAGAAGACCCTTTCCTGGGGTTCCCTTTTCTACTCTGCACACGTGCTATTGGATAGTGCTGCCTTGGGCTGCTGGACTGACCTAGGGAATTTCAGAAAAGTCAACTGAGAGCCGCTGACCTGCCCTGCAGCTGCCCACCTGCTGCTTCCTGCTGGGCCAGGTGATACCTGTGTGCGTGAGACAGTGTCACCTTCTGCCACTTGTTCTCAAAGCAACCAACTACCGCATTCCACCGTCGTCAGCATACTAGAGTCAGAATCGGGTACGACGCCAGGCCAGTGACTCTCCTACTGACTTGAAATCCCACTTTTCAAGGTTCCCCACACCTGTCTGGAGCAGCCACCACATAACTAACACACACACTGGGCCCCACCTCTGCTCACCTCTGGAACTCTCAGGGAGAATTCCTACTGTCAGCTGCTGGAGCCTCACGGCAAACGTGGTTGAGCCCTACTAATTATAGCATTTTGCTTGCTTTTTAAAAATTAAACTTTTTTAGATATTAATGATCCCAGGTTCAGTTGCTGCTTTAAGAATAATATAGAGAGATGGTGGGAATGTAAATTGATACAGCCACTATGGAGAACAGTATGGAGGTTTTTCTATAAAGACTAAAAACGGAGTTACTGTATGATCCAGCAGTCTGACTCTTGGATGTACATCTGCACAAATCTATAATTCAAAAAGGTCTTCCTGAGGAAAAGCCTTTGTTACTTTCCAAGATGCAGGAGGTCCATTCACGTGCCCAGCCCTGCCATCTGGGTTCTGAGTGGATGCCTCTTTCAGGGGCAGCATCTTCTCCGTGTCTCAGTGGTCACTGGGCTGACGAATGGATGCCAGGTCCTCAACTACACAGGGAAAGCTTTAGTTCTGGCAAAGGTAGGGGGCGCGGGGTCCTTTCAGACTTGAAGCAACAGAGTCCAGGCTGGGCAGGTTCTCTCTTCCCAGCTGCCTATTAAAGAGCTACAGCAAGCTGAAGGCTTGCTGTCTTCAGCCTTAAAAATACTCCTCCTCCCTGAATGTTGCAACAGCACAAGAAAGAAGAAAGGAGAAAAGCACAGTGTGAAAAGACACCTGTGCCCCAGTGTTCGCTGCAGCACTATTCACAACAGCCAAGACGTGGAAACAAGCTAAGTGTCCACCGACAGAGGAATGGACAAAGAAGGTGTGGTACATATACCACGGAATACTACTCAGCCATGAAAAGAATGAAATAATGCCATCTGCAACAACGTGGATGGACCTAGAGGTTATCACACTAAGTTAAGTAAGCCAGACAGAGAAAAACAAGTATCATATGATATCGCTTATATGTCAAATCTGAAAAAAAGGAAAAGACACAAATGAACTTCTTTCATTTGTTTCATTTCAAACAGACTCAGAAATAGAAAACAAACTTATGATTACCAATGAGGAAATGGGGTGGGAAAGGCATAAATCAGGACTTTGGGACCAGCAGATGCAAACTATTATATATAAAATAGATAAACAACAAGGTCCTACTGTAGGCAAGAAAAAGTCAGAGTAGAAGGACGTGCACTCATCTTCTGCAAGAACATCAAAATCACAACTAGCTGCTCAATAGCAGGAGAATGTTGCTGCTGCTGCTGCTGCTAAGTCGCTTCAGTCGTGTCCGACTCTGTGCGACCCCACAGACGGCAGCCCATCAGGCTCCACCGTCCCTGGGATTCTCCAGGCAAGAACACTGGAGCGGGTTGCCATTTCCTTCTCCAATGCATGAAAGTGAAAGTGAAGTCGCTCAGTCGTGCCCAACTCTTAGCAACCCCATGGACGACAGCCTACCAGGCTCCTCCATCCATGGGATTTTCCAGGCAAGAGTACTGGAGTGGGGTGCCATTGTTGCATCCCACCAAAAAAAAGATATCCCGCATCCAAAGGTAAAGGAGAAGCCCCAACAAGACAGTAGGAGGGGCAAAACAGTGTTTTGAATCAAACCTCATACCTGCCAGAGACACTCAGAGAGTATGTGTGCACAAACAAAACCCTTGTGCACACCAGGACCCAGGGAAATGAACAGTGACACCCATAAGAGACTGGGCCAGACTTGCCTTTGGGTGTTTGAGGCATGGGTCAGCAGTGGCCTGCCACGGGCACAGGGGCTCTGGCTGGAGCAGACCTGGGAAGTGCAGCATGTGGCTTAAGTTCTCTTGGAGGGGTCGCCATTAGTGTCACTCCATAGTGACAAGCTGCCAAGTAAATGACCCACAAACTGAAGACCAATTATACCGAAGAAGTTCTCGCACTTTTGCAAAAGTTCTAGGGCCCACAATAGACTTCCCAACCTGGAGATCTGGCAAAGGGACTGAGAACCCCCAGAGAATTTGACTTTGAAGACAAGTGGGATTTGATTACAGACCTTCCATAGTACCGGGGAAATGACTCTTGGACAGCACAAACAAAACCTTGTGCACACCAGGACCCAGGAGAGACGGACAGTGACCCTACAAGAGACTGAGCCAGGCTAGCCTGTGAGTGTCCAGAAGTCTCCGGTGGAGGTGTGGGTCAACAGTCAGGGGCACTGAATACAACTGTCTTGGGAGCCTCAGGGTGCTGGCATAAGTCCTTTTGAAGGACGTTGCCATTCAGTTCAGTTCAGTCGCTCAGTCATGTTTGACTCTTTGCGACCCCATGAATTGCAGCACGCCAGGCCTCCCTGTTCATCACCAACTCCAGGAGTTCACTCAAGACTCATGTCCATCGAGTCAATGATGCCATCCAGCCATCTCATCCTCTGTTGTCCCCTTCTCCTCCTGCCCCCAATCCCTACCAGAATCAGAGTCTTTTCCAGTGAGTCAACTCTTCGCATTAGGTGGCCAAAGTACTGGAGTTTCAGCTTTAGCATCATTCCTTCCAAAGAGATCCCAGGACTGATCTCCTTTAGGATGGCCTGGTTGGATCTCCTTGCAGTCCAAGGGACTCTCAAGAGTCTTCTCCAACACCACAGTTTAAAAGCATCAATTCTTCGGCACTCAGCCTTCTTCACAGTCCAACTCTCACATCCATACATGACCACTGGAAAAACCATAGCCTTGACTAGACGAACCTTTGTTGGCAAAGTAATGTCTCTGCTTTTGAATATGCTATCTAGGTTGGTCATAACTTTCCTTCCAAGGAGTAAGTATCTTTTAATTTCATGGCTGCAATCACCATCTGCAGTGATTTTGGAGCCCCCAAAAATAAAGTCTGACACTGTTTCCACTGTTTCCCCATCTATTTCCCATGAAGTGATGGGACCAGATACCATGATCTTCGTTTTCTGAATGTTGACCTTTAAGCCAACTTTTTCACTCTCCTCTTTCACTTTCATCAAGAGGCTTTTTAGATCCTCTTCACTTTCTGCCATAAGGGTGGTGTCATCTGCATATCTGAGGTGATTGATATTTCTCCCAGCAATCTTGATTCCAGCTTGTGTTTCTTCCAGCCCAGCGTTTCTCATGATGTACTCTGCATATAAGTTAAATAAGCAGGGTGACAATATACAGCCTTGATGTACTCCTTTTCCTATCTGGAACCATTCTGTTGTTCCATGTCCAGTTCTAACTGCTGCTTCCTGACCTGCATATAGGTTTCTCAAGAGGCATATCAGGTGGTCTGGTATTCTCATCTCTTTCAGAATTTTCCACAGTTGATTGTGATCCACACAGTCAAAGGCTTTGGCATAGTCAATAAAGCAGAAATAGATGTTTTTCTGGAACTCTCTTGCTTTTTCCATGATCCAGCGGATGTTGGCAATTTGATCTCTGGTTCCTCTGCCTTTTCTAAAACCAGCTTGAACATCAGGAAGTTCATGATTCACGTATTGCTGAAGCCTGGCTTGGAGAATTTTGAGCATTACTTTACTAGCGTGTGAGATGAGTGCAATTCTGCAGTAGTTTGAGCATTCTTTGGCATTGTCTTTCTTAGGGATTGGAATGAAAACTCACCTTTTCCAGTCCAGTGTCCACTGCTGAGTTTTCCAAATTTGCTGGCATATTGAGTGCAGCACTTCCACAGCATCATCTTTCAGGATTTGGAATAGCTCAACTGGAATTCCATCACCTCCACTAGCTTTGTTCGTAGTGATGCTTTCTAAGGCCCACTTGGCTTCACATTCCAGGATGTCTGGAATGAGTGTCTAGATGAGTGATCACACCATTGTGATTATCTTGGTTGTGAAGATCTTTTTTGTACAGTTCTTCTGTGTATTCTTGCCACCTCTTCTTAATATCTTCTGCTTCTGTTAGGTCCATACCATTTCTGTCCTTTATCCAGACCGTCTTTGCATGAAATGTTCCCTTGGTATCTCTAATTTTCTTGAAGAGATCTCTAGTCTTTCCCATTCTGTTGTTTACCTCTATTTCTTTGCATCGATCGCTGAGGAAGGCTTTCTTATCTCTCCTTGCTATTCTTTGGAACTCTGCATTCAGATGCTTATATCTTTCCTTTGCTCCTTTGCTTTTCGCTTCTCTTCTTTTCTCAGCTATTTGTAAGGCCTTCCCAGACAGCCATTTTGCTTTTTTGCATTTCTTTTCCATGGGGATGGTCTTGATCCCTGTCTCCTGTACAATGTCACGAACCTCCGTCCATAGTTCATCAGGCACTCTATCTATCAGATCTAGGCCCTTAAATCTATTTCTCACTTCCACTGTATAATCATAAGGGATTTGATTTAGGTCATACCTGAGTGGTCTAGTGGTTTTCCTACTTTCTTCAATTTAAGTCTGAATTTGGCAGTAAGGAGTTCATGATCTGAGCCACAGTCAGCTTCCGGTCTTGTTTTTGCTGACTGTATAGAGCTTCTCCATCTTTGGCTGCAAAGAATATAATCAATCTGATTTCGGTGTTGACCATCTGGTGATGTCCATGTTTAGAGTCTTCTCTTGTGTTGTTGGAAGAGGGTGTTTGCTATGACCAGTGCGTTCTCTTGGCAAAATTCTATTAGCCTTTGCCCTGCTTCATTCCGTATTCCAAGGCCAAATTTGCCTGTTACTCCAGGTGTTTCTTGACTTCCTACTTTTGCATTCCAGTCCCCTTATAATGAAAAGGACATCTTTTTTGGTTGTTAGTTCTAAAAGGTCTTGTAGATCTTCATAGAACCATTCAATTTCAGCTTCTTCAGCATCACTGGTTGGGGCATAGACTTGGATTACTGTGATTTGGACATTACTTGGATATTTGTGAATTTAACTCAGATGACTATTATATCTACTACTGCAGGCAGGAATCCCTTAGAAGAAATGGAGTAGCCATCATGGTCAACAAAAGAGTCTGAAATGCAGTACTTGGATGCAATATCAAAAAGGACAGAATGATCTCTGTTCATTTCCAAGGTTGCTATTATCCCTACTATAGTTTGACCTCAGGCCAAACTACAGGGAAGGAACACAGCCATCAGCAGAAAATCGGATTAAAGATTTACTGAGCATGGCCCCGCCCACGAGAGCAAGACCCAGTTTTACCCCAGTTTAAACCACAATCACAGAAAACTAACCAAACTGATCACATGGATCACAGCCTTGTGTACTGTAATGCACAGAGAACTATATTCAATATCCTGTAATAAATCATAAATATGAAAAAGAATATGTATATAAGTGAGTAACTTTGCTGTACATCATAAACTACACAACACTGTAAACCAACTATCATCAGATCAGATCAGATCAGTTGCTCAGTCGTGTCCGACTCTTTGCGACCCCATGAATCGCAGCACGCCAGGCCTCCCTGTTCATCACCAACTCCCGGAGTTCACTGAGACTCACGTCCATCGAGTCAGTGATGCCATCCAGCCATCTCATCCTCTGTCGCCCCCTTCTCCTCCTGCCCCCAATCCCTCCCAGCATCAGAGTCTTTTCCAATGAGTCAACTCTTTGCATGAGGTGGTCAAAGTACTGGAGTTTCAGCTTTAGCATCATTCCTTCCAAAGAAATCCCAGGGCTGATCTCCTTCAGAATGGACTGGTTGGATCTCCTTGCAGTCCAAGGGACTCTCAAGAGTCTTCTCCAACACCACAGTTCAAAAGCATCAATTCTTCGGCGCTCAGCCTTCTTCACAGTCCAATTCTCACATCCATACATGACCACAGGAAAAATCATAGCCTTGACTAGACGAACCTTTGTTGGCAAAGTAATGTCTCTGCTTTTGAATAAACCAACTATACTTCAATCAAAAAAATAAACAATGAGTTAATAAATACTGAGACCCTGTCAACCATCCTCCAAAATAATAATAATAATATGGAGAAACAATGTACCCTTTAAACGGTTTCCCCAAAGAGTAAAACATCATACCCAGTAAACCAACATCAATCCAATTAAGACTCAGAACCTCTCCATCACTGCAAGGCTGCTTCCATGGCCCTTTCATAAACACACCACTTACCAAACCTCCCACGCCCAGTCCTTCACCTGGGGCAATTGCTAATCCACTGTATATTCTCCATTCCTATAATGTTGCTGTCAAGAATGTCATGTAAATGAACTCATATAGTAGGTAGGTAACCAGAGCTTTTTCCCACTTGGCATCATTCCCTGGAGATTCATCCTAGTTGTACATGTATCGGTCGTTTATTCATTCTGTTGCCAAGGAAATTCCACAGTGCGCATGCTCTGTTTACCTGCTGCTCAGGAACATCTGGGTGTTTTTCACTTTTGGCTACTGTGAATAAAGCTGCTGTGAACATTCTTGTACAAGTTACTGTGTGAACCTAAGTCCTGATTTTTCCAGGATAATTGCCTAGGAACATAATTACTGAGTTGTATGGCAGCTGCCTGTTTATCTCCTTAAGAAACTACCAAATGTTTCAGAGGGGCTGTTCCATCTACATTTCTGTCAGCAATATATAAATGATCCAATTTCTCTGCATCCTTCCTAACACACCTGGTGTTGTCACTGTTTTCCATTTCAGTCATTCTGATAGGTTTGCGGTAGTATCTCTTTGTAGTTTCAACCTGCATTTCCCTAGTGGCTAATGATACTGAACATCTTTTGATATATTTATTTGCTACCTGTATACCTCCTTTGGTGGAATGTCTGTTCATGCCTTTAGCCTACTGTCTAATTATTATTTTTCACTGTTAAGTTTCAAAAGTTGTTTATATATTGTAGATACTAATTCTTTGCCAATTATGTGGTTTGCAGTGTTTTCCTCCACTCTGTAGAAGCTTTCATCTCTTAACAAGGTCTTTCATAGAACAAAAGGCTTAAATTTTGATGAAGTCAAATTTATTGATTTTTCCTTTATGGATTGTGCTTTTGGTATTAAGTTCAAGCTCTCTTTGCCTAGCTCTAAATCCTGAAGATTTTCTATTATAATTTTTTCTTAAAAGTTTAGTTTTACACTTTACATTTTTAAAAAATATAGTTTCAATTATAGATGAGTTATTTTGATTTATATATATGTATGTATATATAGGCTTCCCTGGTGGCTCAGCTGGTAAAGAATCCACCTACAATGCAGGATACCTGGGTTCGCTTCCTGGGTTGGGACCCCTGGAGAAGGGAACAGCTACCCACTCCAGTATTCTGGCCTGGAGAATTCATATAGTCCATGGTGTCACAAAGAGTCGAACACAACTGAGAGACTTTCACTTTCTTTCCTTCATATATATATAAAGTTTAGGTCCAGGTGCAACTAACAGATGTCTAGTTCCTCTAGAACTTTTATTGAAAAGGTTATTCTCCCTCCATTGAATTCCTCAGCACTTTTGAAAAAATCAGTTTGGCATATCTGTGTGGGTCTATTTCTAGGTTCTCTTCTTCTGTTCCACTGATCCGTGTGTCTATCCCACCACCAATACCACAGGGTCTTGACTACTTTAGCTGTATAATGTCTTGACACAGGATAGACTGATTCTTTCCAATTTATTTACTTCTTCTCAAAATTGTTTCAGCTCTCCTAGTTCTGTCATCTTTCCATAAATCTTAGAATATCTGTAAATACAAAAACCTCCAGAAATTTGGATAGAAATTACATTTAACCAATACATCAATTTGGAGAGAGCTGGTATCTTTACCATATTGCATCTTCCAATCCATGAGTATGGTATATCTCACCATTTATGCAGAGCTTCTCTCGAGTCTATTATTGGTGTTTTGTAGTTTTCTGCATACAAGTCCTGTACATGTTTTGTTAAATATACACTTAAGTTTTTCAGTATAGCAAATGATATTGTATTTTCAATGTTGGCATCCATGTGTTTATTAATATTATAAAGAAATACAATTGATTTTTGTATGCTGATCTTTTTGTGGGTTTGAAGGATGCATTTATTCTATCATTTGAGGGGTACATTTCTTGGGTTTTTTTTACATAGATAAGCATAGCATCTACAAATAGGGAAATTTCCAGTTCTTCCTTTTAGATGTGTATAATTTTTACTTCCTTCCATTGCACTGGCTAGAACTTCATTACTGTGCTGAATGAGTAGTGAAATGGGCATTCTTGCCTTATTACAGGAGAAATTATAGGTTAATTTCCTTTGAAGGGCTGTATCCAGGGTTTCAATTAAGTATTGTGTATGGTATTAGTTGTATGGTTTTGTAAATGGTCTCTACCCAGCAGAGAATGTTCTCTTTGTTTTCTGAGAGTTTTAAAATCACAAATGTGTGCTGCATTGTGTCAAATGCTTTTCTGCATCAATTGATATGATCGTTTTTCTCTCTCAGCCTGTTTATATTGGGTATTGAAAGTGAAAGTCACTCAGTCATGTCCAACTCTTTGCGACACCAGGGACTATACAGTCCATGGAATTCTCCAGGCCAGAATACTGGAGTGGGTAGCCTTTCCCTTCTCCAGGGGATCTTCCCAACCCAGGGATCAAACCCAGGTGTCCTACACTGCAGGCAGATTCTTTACCAGCTGAGCCACAAGGGAAGCCCATATTGGGCATTACATTGATTGAATTTTTAATACTGAACTAGTCTTCTATCCTTGGACTAAACACTATTTGGTCACAATTTACAGTTGCCTTTTTATATACTGCTGAATTCCATTTGCTAATACTTTGTTAAGAATTTTTGTATCTATATTAAAAAGGGATATGAGTCTGCAATTTCCCCGTTTTTGTATTGTCTTAGTCTGCTTTTGCTATTTGGGTAATATTGGCTTCATACAATGAGTTGGGATGTGTTCCCTCTGCTTCTATATTTGGAAAGATTTATGTAGAATGTTTATTCTTTAAACACTTGGTAGAGTCTTATAATGAAACCATCTATTCCTGTCATTTCTTTCTTGGAAATTTTTAAATAAAGAAACAAAAATGCCTGGAACTGAAAAGCAATTAGAGCAAGGTTCAAGATATAATATTAATATACAAAAAATCAATTGCTTTCTTATATACAAGTGATAAACTATTGAAATTAGAATTCAAAATAGCACCGTAAGTGAAACACATTAGCACCAAAAAATGAAATACAGTACTCAGACATATATCTAACAAAATATGTACAAGATATATAAGTGGAAAATTACACATCTTTAATGTAAGAGGGGCTTCTCAGATGGCACTAGTGGTAATTAAAGAGCCCACCTGCCAATGCAGGAGACATAAGAGACCCAGGTTCAGTCCCTGCATTGGGAAGATCTCCTGGATCAGAGCATGGCAACCCACTCCAGTAGTCTTGCCTGAAGAATCCCATGGACAGAGTTGCCTGGTGGGCTACAGTCCATGAGGTAGCAAAGAATGAGACATGACTGAAGCAACTTAGCACACACGCACAATGAAAGAAATAAAAGAAGACTAAATAAAGGGAGAGGTATTCCATGTTCATGTATAGGAAGACTTAACTTGAAGGAAGAACTATGGATAGAAGTTTATAATACTGTACAGGAGGTGGTGACCAAAACCATCCCAAAGAAAAAGAAATTCAAGAAGGCAAAGTGGTTCTCTGAGGAAGCCTCACAAATAGCTGAGAAAAGAAGAGAAGTGAAAGGTAAGGGAGAAAGGCAAAAATAAACTCAACTAAATGCAGAGTTCCAAAGAATAGCAAAGAGAGGTGAGAAGGCCTTTTTAAATGTACAATACAAAGAAAAGGAGGAAAACAATAGAATGGAGAAAACTGTGGAGATACCAAGGGAAAATGAAATGGAGGTGATAGAATTCCAGCTGCGCTATTCAAAATCCTAAAAGATGACATTGTTCTAGTATTTCATGCAATATGTCAGCAAATTTGGAAAACTCAGTAGTGGCCACAGGACTAGAAAAGGTCAATTTTCATTCCAATCCTAAAGAAAGGTAATGCCAAAGAATGTTCAAATTACCGTACAATTGCACTCAATTCACATGCTAGCAAGGTTATGCTCAAAATCCTTCAAAAGCTAGGTTTCGGCAGTACGTGAACTGAGAACTTCCAGGTGTACAAACTTCCAGGTGTAGAAAAGGAGGAGGAATCACAGATCAAATTGTCAACATTCAATGGTTCATAGAGAAAGCAAGAGAATTCCAGAAAAATATCTACTTCTCCTCCATTGACTATGGTAAAGCCTTTGACTGTGTGGACACAACAAATTGTGGAAAATTCTGAAAGAGATGGGAATACCAGACCACCTTATCTACCTCCAGAGAAACCTGTATCTAGGTCAAGAAGCAACAATTAGAACTGAACATGGAACAGACTGGTTCAAAATTGGGAAAGGAGCACTTCAAGGCTGTATATTGTCACCCTGCTTATTTAACTTATATTCAGAGTGCATCATGTGAAATGCTGGGCTGGATGAAGCACAAGCTAGAATCAAGATTGCTGGGAGAAATATCAATAACCTCAGATACACAGATGATACCACTCAAATGGCAGAAAGTGAAGAGGAACTAAAAAGAGGCTCTTGATGAGGATTAAACAGTAGAGTGAAAAAGCTGGCTTAAAACTCAAAACATTCAAAAAACTAAGATCATGGCATCCAGTTCCATCACTTCATGGCAAATAGATGGGAAAAAATGGAAACAGTGACAGATTTTATTTTCTTGGGCTCCAAAATCACTGTGAACAGTGACTGCAGCCATGATATTAGAAGACGTTCTCCTTGGAAGAAAAGCTATGACAAACCTAGACAGCATATTAAAAAGCAGACATCACTTTGCCAACAAAGTTCTGTACAGTCAAAGCTATGTTTTTCCCAGTAGTCACATACAGATGGGAACGCTGGACCAAAAGAAGGCTCTATGCCAGAGAATCGATGCTTTTGAATTGTGGTGCTGGAGAAGACTGTGAGAGTCCCTTGGATAGCAAGGAGATCAAACTAGTCAATACTAAAAGAAATCAGTCCTGAATATTCATTGGAAGGACTGATGCTGAAGCTCCAATACTTTGGCCACCTGATGTAAACAGCCAACTCATTGGAAAAGACCCTGATGCTCGGAAAGATTGAAGGCAGGAGGAAAAGAGGGTGGCAGAGGACGAGATGGTTAAATAGCATCACCGACTCAATGGACATGAGTTTGAGCAAACTTCGGAAGACAATGAAGGACAAGGAAGAAAGTGTCCACAGGGTCACAGAGTTGGACATGACTGAGTGGCTCAACAACAACAACAAATGTTGTTAAGATGTTAATTCTTTTCAATTATAGCTGATGTGTAGATACAACACAAATCCCAATCAAAATCCTAGCGAGGTATTTTGTGAACATTTATACAGAAAGCAAAGGGTCTAGAATAGCCAGTAAAATATTGAAGAAAACGAACAGAGTCAAAGGACTGCCACTATCCAATTTCAAGATTTACTCTCAGGCTATATTGTCAACGTAGTATGGTACTGGTGAAAGAACAGGCAAATAAATCAATGGAACAGAATAGAGAACTCAGAAACAAATACACACAAATACAGTCCAACTGTTCTTGACAAAGAGTAGTAAAGGCAATTCAATGAAGAAGGGAAAGTCTTTTCAACAAATAGTGTTAGGTAAACTAGATACATGCAAATAAATAAAATAATCTAGACACAGACCTTATATCCTTAATAAAATTAACTCAAAATAATCTGACTTAAATGTAAAACACAAAACTATGAAATTTCTGGTGGGCAACAGTCCATGGGGTTGCAAAGAGTCAGACATGACTGAATGACTAAGCACAACAACACAACATAAAACTTCTATGCTACAACATGAGAGAAAATGTCTGTGAATGGCATTATTAAGAGAACAAAAAGATAAGCTGGAGACTAGGAGAAAATATTTGTAAAACGTAACATAAGAGAATTGTATCTAAAATATACAAAGCATTCTTCAAACTCAACAAAAAGAAAACAACCAAACTGTTTGCCAAAAAGGGGGCAAAAAACAAATCAGAATAAGCACTTCACAAAAGAAGGTATACTTACAGCAAATAAGCATATGTAAAGATGCTCATCATCACATATGGTTAATTAATTTCAAATTAAAATGACAGTGAGGTACGACTACACACCTATAAGAATGGCCCAACTCCAAAACACTGACAATATCAAATGCTGATGGGGATGTGGAACACAGAGAAGTCTCATTCATTGCTGGTGGTATGCAAACTGGCACAGGCATTTTGGAAGGCAGGCTGGCAATTTCTTAGGAAGCTCAACAGTCTTATCATTCAATCCAGCAGTTACACCTCTTGGTATTTACCCAAATAAACTGAAAGGATCTCCACACGAAATGAGATTCCCTGGTGGCTCAGATGGTTAAGAATGTGCCTGCAATGCAGGAGTTCAATCTCTGGGTTGGAAAGATCCCCTAGAGATGGAAATGGCAACCCACTCCAGTATTCTGGCCTGGGAAATCCTATGGGCAGAGGAGCCTGGTGGGCTACAGTCCATGGGGACACAATTTAGCACTAAACAACAACAACAGGAATTGTGGAACAGCTGCAACAAAGATGAGTATTTTATTTTAAATCTCTTATAAAATTTCATGGAGAAGGAAATGGCAACCCACTCCAGTAGTCTTGCCTGGAGAATCCCATGAACAGAGGAGCCTGATGGGCTACAGTCCATGGGGTCACAAAGAGTCAGACATGACCAACACTACTTTCTTTCCACATGAAAACCTGTATACAGGTGTCTTTGGAAGCTTCATTCATAATTGCCAAGACTTAGAAACAACTGTTTCCTTCAGTAGTACATCAATGGATATATCAATAGTGGTACATCCATATAATGAAATATTACTCACCACTAAAAATAAATGAGCTATCAAGAATGAAAAGATATGGAGGAAATGTCAATGCACATTGCACTAAGTGAAAGAAGCCAATCTGAAAAGGCTACATACTGTATGATTCTTTTGGAATGTATGATATTTTGGAAAAGGCAAAACTATGCCTTTTAAAAAATATACTTTTATCTTTAGATCAGTTTTAGATATTGATATTTTGGATATGATATTTTGGAACCATATGATATTTTGGAAAAGGCAAAACTATGCCTTTTAAAAAATATACTTTTATCTTTAGATCAGTTTTAGATCCACAGAGCACAAAGTATAGAGTTTCCATACAGGACCTTCTCACACACACTCAGTTTCCCCACCATGAACACCTCACACCAGAGTGGCACATTTGTTATGATGAACCTACACTGATGCATTATTATCATCCAAAGTCCATCATTTACATTAAGATTCACTCTTGGCTAGTACATTCCATGGGTTTGGACAAATGTATCATGACATGTATCCTCATTACAATACCAGACAGAATAGTCTCACTGCCCTAAAAGTTCTCTGTGCTCCAACTTATGATCAGGAACCGAGGTTATTTATCACTGTAGAAAGACGATACCCTGCCCCTCTTTCCCTCTGGTAATCATAAGTTTGTTTTCTATGTCTGTGAATCTATTTTTGTTTTGCTAATAAGGAGGGATAAATTAGGAATTTAGGATTAACAGGTATGCACTACCATATATAAAACAGACAACCAGGAGTTCCCTGGTGATCCAGTGGCTAAGACTCTGGGAACTAGATTCCATGTGCTGCAAGTAAGACCTGGTACAACCAGATAAATAAATACATTTTAAAAAACAGATAACCAACAAGAACCTACGGTACAATACAGGAAACTGCATTCAATATCTTGTAATAACCTAATACAGAAAAGAATCTAAAAAGAATATATATATATAACTGAATCACTATGCTCTACACATGAAACTAATATGACACTGCAAATCAACTGTACTTCAATTTAAAAAGGGAGGGGGCTACTCTTTACATATGTTACAAGTCTCCAAGAGCACATATTACTGTTCTGCTTCCAAGGTGAATGTGTCGCACACATTCCAAGCCAAATGTGCAACACAGCAACGATCCTAATTCTATTGTGGAGTTCAGATGCAACACTGTGGCATAAAGCCCATGGAAAGGTTAAGACAATTTACTGAGGATTTCAGGATATTAATTAGCTTTTTGTGACTTGGTGACTTGGTCCTTAAACAAATCTGAGGCTCAATAGCTTTACTTTATTACTATTAAGAAAGCCTTCTTCAGCAATCAGTGCAAAGAAATAGAGGAAAACAACAGAATGGGAAAGACTAGGGATCTCTTCAAGAAAATCAGAGATACCAAAGGAACATTTCATGCAAAGATGGGCTCGATAAAGGACAGAAATGGTATGGACCTAACAGAAGCAGAAGATATTAAGAAGAGATGGCAAGAATACACAGAAGAACTGTACAAAAAAGATCTTCATGACCCAGATAATCACGATGGTGTGATCACTAACCTAGAGCCAGACGTCCTGGAATGTGAAGTCAAGTGGGCCTTAGAAAGCATCACTATGAACAAAGCTAGTGGAGGTGATGGAATTCCAGTTGAACTATTCCAAATCCTGAAAGATGATGCTGTGGAAGTGCTGCACTCAATATGCCAGCAAATTTGGAAAACTCAGCAGTGGCCACAGGACTGGAAAAGGTCAGTTTTCATTCCAATCCCTAAGAAAGGCAATGCCAAAGAACGCTCAAACTACCGCACAATTACACTCATCTCACACGCTAGTAAAGTAATGCTCAAAATTCTCCAAGCCAGGCTTCAGCAATATGTGAACCGTGAACTTCCTGATGTTCAAGCTGGTTTTATAAAAGGCAGAGGAACCAGAGATCAAATTGCCAACATCCGCTGGATCATGGAAAAAGCAAGAGAGTTCCAGAAAAGCATCTATTTCTGCTGTATTGACTATGCCAAAGCCTTTGACTGTGTGGATCACAATAAACTGTGGAAAATTCTGAAAGAGATGGGAATACCAGACCACCTGATATGCCTCTTGAGAAATCTGTATGCAGGTCAGGAAGCAGCAGTTAGAACTGGACATGGAACAACAGAATGGTTCCAGATAGGAAAAGGAGTTCGTCAAGGCTGTATATTGTCACCCTGTTTATTTAACTTATATGCAGAGTACATCATGAGAAACGCTGGACTGGAAGAAACGCAAGCTGGAATCAAGACTGCCAGGAGAAATATCAATAACCTCAGATATGCAGATGACACCACCCTTATGGCAGAAAGTGAAGAGGAACTCAAAAGCCTCTTGATGAAAGTGAAAGTGGAGAGTGAAAAAGTTGGTTTAAAGCTCAACATTCAGAAAACGAAGATTATGGCATCTGGTCCCACCACTTCATGGGAAATAAATGGGGAAACAGTGGAAACAGTGTCAGACTTTATTTTTCTGGGCTCCAAAATCACTACAGATGGTGACTGCAGCCATGAAATTAAAAGACACTTACTCCTTGGAAGGAAAGTTATGACCAACCTAGATAGCATATTCAAAAGCAGAGACATCACTTTGCCAACAAAGGTCCGTCTAGTCAAGGCTATGGTTTTTCCTATGGTCATGTATGGATGTGAGAGTTGGACTGTGAAGAAGGCTGAGTGCCGAAGAATTGATGCTTTTGAACTGTGGTGTTGGAGAAGACTCTTGAGAGTCCCTTGGACTGCAAGGAGATCCAACCAGTCCATTCTGAAGGAGATCAGCCCTGGGATTTCTTTGGAAGGAATGATGCTGAAGCTGAAACTCCAGTACTTTAGCCACCTTATGCAAAGAGTTGACTCATTGGAAAAGACTCTGATGCTGGGAGGGATTGGGGGCAGGAGGAGAAGGGGACGACAGAGGATGAGATGGCTGGATGGCATCACTGACTCGATGGACGTGAGTCTCAGTGAACTCCGGGAGTTGGTGATGGACAGGGAGGCCTGGCGTGCTGCGATTCATGGGGTCGCAAAGAGTCGGACACGACTGAGCAACTGATGTGATCTGATCTGATCTGATTATTATTATTCTAGACTGAAGCAATGTCAGTCACCCTGCATATCAGGATCCCCACTAGCATGGGTCCTTCAGAGTCCCTAGAAGGGATCCTAGCCATGGTCACATGGTTTCACGTTTTATAAAATTTTGAAGACTAAGGGATTTTAATTGGAATTGCTTTGAGCAGTTTCTTTTTCCACTCTGATTTCCCCTCCATTACTGGGTGGTTTGGCAGTGGCTGTAGACATTTTGGGGTAGCTACAGATCTGAAGAGAAAGTGAGCTGGGGATACACTGAGTCCTGTGAGAAATATTTATGTGATTCCCCATGACTTCCGTGTATAATTAAGTTATTGGAAGTCATCTGGTATAGTAATGTCTTCCAAAAATTTGCTTACTGCCCACTGTGTCAACTCACCTGACAAGTGACAAGAAAATACTAATTGAATAACGAATGTCATCAATTGAAAGAATACTTCAGATTATCCACGGCACAAGAAAACTTGAAATGCCTTGTAATCTTACAGCTCACATGACAGGTACTTGATAAAGATTTTCTCAAATTGGAAATGACCCAGAATTTTACATGAGATTTCATTAATGACAAGCCGTAAAGTTGAAAAATAACTTTTCTAAACTCTCAATAAGAAAATAAAATTTTAATCAACAGTGCTAAAGGAAAGCTTCATTTATCTTTCAATTCTCTTTAAGAAAATGCCATTGCAAAGTTACTATAAAAAACATTTATAAGAAATAAGAATCCTAGAGGTATGTTGAAAGGAAAGTGTTAGTTGCTCAGTTGTGTACAACTCTTTGTGACCCCATGGACTGTGGCGTGCCAGGCTCCTCTCTCTAGCGAATCTCCCAGGCAAGAATACTGTAGTGGGTTGCCATTTCTTCTTCCAGGGGATCTTCCTGACCCAGGGATTGAACCCAGTCTCTTATATCTGCTGCATTGGTGGGCAGGTTCTTTACCATCTGAGCCACCAGGGAAGCCCAGAGGTATGTTAGGATATAAAATCATTTTTTTTAATTGTTATTTTTCAGAATATGTTTGAGGTTTAAATTTTGTATTTTCTTGTATTTCTTCTATTTTTTCTCATTAAATTTTCAACCTGAGTACTTAGTTTTGTTCACATAATTCTATGTTCTTCTTCATAAAGGGGACTCACAATTAGATAAATGAGTCATGCTTCTGATCTATGAACTCCCACAGAACCATGACATTTGGCTCAGGTGGGCCAGGGCTTACTGGTGGATCTAAGTCTCACAGATCCTTCAAGAAAAGTGAAGAATTCTGCTCTGGCTGAGCTCCCAGAACCTGAGAACTGGACTTGCCGACCCAACGCTGCCCTGCCTCCACAATCCTGGGGAGGAGGCACCTCCACTGCCTTGCCCTGCCCCAGACACACTCCACCCAGGCACCTCCTTGCCTCAGTCACACACATGTGGTGTCTTATGGGAGAGAAAGTCAGTGTGGAAGGTAGGATTCACGATGCAGGGGATGGTGAGAGTGCCAGGAGGTGCTGAAAAGACTGTGGGCATCCACAGTGACCAATGTCCACTACACCTGCTGCAGGACAAGGATCCTCGAGGCTCCAGGTGCAGACAGGTAATAAACAGCAGGCCCCAAGTCCCAGGACTCCCTGGGAGTCTTGTTTAGACACAAGTTTAGACTTGTGTCTAAACACCAAAAGGAGAGTGTAAGGAAGGCTCTGCTCACAGGTGCCCTGAACAGTTCTGGGACTGAGTCTCCTGAGAAGGGAGGGGCCCTGACCCCCTTAACTGGCTTGTTCATAGGAAGCAGTACCAAGGCTGACCCTGGGGCCCTGGGAGGGACAATCCCCTGCTGCTGCCTCAGGAATTCTGAGTCTCTGGGTAAGTCTCATCACATTAGCAAAAAAGAGAAGGGGAGTTTAACAACCTAAAAATATAGTATATGCTGAACAGTTTCTTCTTCCCTCACCCACATAGTCACAGAATGTAAATTAAGATGTTTAGTTTCTAAATTTGTATGTATCAACAGGATCAAAAAAAAAAAAAAAGAAAGGGTAACTACTATTTCAAAACATAATCCTCTAGTAGATGAAATGTAAACTATTTGTTAGGAACACTACTTCTGTAATCCAGTATGGGGAAAGGTGTCCTGAGGATAGACAACAGTAACAATTATTTCATATATAAAGACCACAAGGAGGCCCACAAAGACAGCACAGGAAGATTCTGAACCCACCTCCTCCCAGAGACACAGCCAGAAGTGGGACAGCGTCCTCTGAAAAAGAGCCAAACACCCACCCCTGGACCTTCCAGCAGCCCCACTAAAGCTGGCAGCCACGCACAGACAACACAGGTGACTCCAGACTGTCTGTCTCTGGTGGCAGGGCACTTGCGCCCCTGGGTCCCGTGGGACTGTAAAAATCAGGGAGATGCTTCACTGCAGGCTTCCTCCCCAGAGCAGCATATGGATGGCAGACTAAGACATACCCCATCTTCCTGCAGAAAAAGCCTGTGCACTTGTTCTGGAACTTCAGCCTGAGGGCAGGGTCCCAAACAGGCAGGGGCCCCATCCTCATGCTCTGGTTTCACCAGTAACTAATGAGCTAACCTAACAACATGGTTTCCTCTATAATTGACAACACAACCTCCTCCCTGGAGTGAGGACTAATGCCACACCATGCTGGCTTGTCGTGTCCCTCGAGGACCCGCTTCAGACATGTACACTCCCTCTTCCATTAAACCACTGATGTCTCTTTTGCTGGCTCCAGCTCTTTCTTCAGCCTTGTAGCTGGGCAAGTGCAGGCCTTGTAGGGGTGTGGGGTGCTGCCCAACACTCACTTGGCTGGAGCCCCAGTTTTTGCACTGTCACCCAGAGGACAGCTCCAGATCACCTGGTCTGCAGGCCAGCAGGTTTATGGGTTTACAGCTGCTGTCCCACAGGACTGTATACATGTGCATTCCTTAAAAAACTGGAAATAGTTTGCCATACGACCCAGCAATCCCACTGCTGGGCATACACACCAAGGAAACCAAATTGAAAGAGACACGTGTACCCCTATGTTCATTGAAGCACTATTTATAATAGCCAGGACATGGAAGCAACCTAGATGTCCATCAGCAGACAAATGGATAAGAAAGCTGTGGTACATATACACAATGGAATATTATTCAGCTATAAAAAAGAACGCATTTGAGTCAGTTCTAATGAGATGGATGAAGCTGGAGCCTATTATACAGAGTGAAGTAAGTCAGAAATAAAAACACCAATACAGTATATTAATGCATATATATGGAATTTAGAAAAATGATAATGACGACCCTATATGCAAGACAGCAAAAGAGACACAGATGTAAAGAAGAGACTTCTGGACTCTGGGAGAAGGCAAGGGTGGGATGATTTGAGAAAATAGCATTAAAATATGTATATTACCATATGTGAAATAGATGACCAGTCCAAGTTCAATGCATGAAACAGGGCACTCAAAGCCAGTGCACTGGGACAACCCAGAGGGGTGGGATGGGGAGGGAGGTAGGAGCGGAGTTTGGCAGGGAGGTAGGAGCGGAGTTTGGCATGGGGGGACACATGTACACCTGTGGCTGATTTATGTCAGTGTATGGCAAAAACTATCACAATATTAGCCTCCAATAAAAAGAAATTTAAAAAAAAAGACACAGCACTCTTTAAAAAAAAAGTTCTCATTCCACGATAAAATATTGTATCTATAGGTGGTGTTAACTAGACGTACTATGGTGATCATTTTGCAAGTTTGCATTTTATATATATATATATATATATATATATGGAATCATTATGTTGTATGCCTGAAACTAATACTGTTTTGTGTCGATCATGTCTCGAAAAAAATAAAGTTAAAAAGGAAGAAAGGTCTTTGGAGGCCAAGTGTGGCCTGCAGGGACATTGGGAACAGCTGAGGAGGCACCTAGTGAGCGTGCTCTCGAGGGAAATACAGGGCAAGGCAGGAGTCAGGGGGGACTGGCATGATGCCCCCACCCAGAATCATCCATCCTATGGGCTGAGAGAAGGGCCCCAGGTCCTCCCACCCATGGGCACAGGTGAAAATCCATCGCGTTTGAAGAAAGAAAAGCAAAATCCATCTGCCTCGGAGAGAAAAGGGGAAGACCCATCACTGCTGTAGGAGTAAAAGGGTCTACTACCGCGGAAAAACGGGAAACCATGTGGGCCTGGGACCCAAGACCAACACCAGGCGGAGGAAGGGGGCGGGGGTCCTTGTCCAGAATAAACACAGACACAAGGCAGATGTACACTGTGCAGCAAAGAGGGGCGGGGAGTCCCTCACTGAGATTCAGGAGCAGGTCAGCACAGGAACCCTCGTGTCACCATAAGCCCTGTGCTGAGGACCAGACAGTAACCCTCCACCCCTGCTGCAGGGGCAAGAGTCTAGAAGAAGCTCCTCGGCTGCACAGAAACGCAGGGGCAGCTGCAGGTGAAGGGAACACCAGAATCACTGATGAAACCACCTGGCACCCCCACCCCCGTAAGCACAAGGGAGATGCACCCACATTCAGAGAGAGCAGATGCCTTAGCTACACAGACAGCAGCAGTGAAACAATAAGGCCCAAATGCTGCTCAACCCCTAACGATACGGACTCAGCATCACACATTAAACGCCAGACAGAAGAGGCATGCTAATGAGCAGGTGAAAATATAGTTTACCTCAGTCTTCTGTACTATCCTTGTATACACAATGTTTGGCATACAATAATAAAAAAATTATAATTTCCAAAAAGAACTAAGAGAAAACAATCTAGAGATAAAGTAATCAATGGAAATAGATTTGCTGGCCCAGGCAGTTGAAACTGTCAAACAGGAATTTTAAAATAACTGTAATTAATATGTTGGTGCACCTAGTGGAAAAGGAGGCAACAAGCATGAATAGGTAGGAAATTTCACCAGCGAGATGAAAACTATGAGAAGGAGTAAAAGAGAAATGCTAAGAATAAACTATATGATGTCACAAATGGAAAATTCTTGTGACAGACCAGTAAGAATAGAATGAATATAGCTTTGGAAATTCAACAAACCTGAGGATGGGTCAATGGAAATCATATGACTTCAAACACAAGGATAAAAAAGTGGCAAAAGCGAGTCAGAGCACTCCAGGGCTATAGGAACCGCCAGACAGTCTAACATATATGTACTTGGAATGACAGAAGAAAACTTAGAATTGGAAGAGAAGAACTATTTGAGGAAGATAATTTTAGTCGAGAATTTTCCAGGGACTTCCCTGGTGGTCTAAGGACTCTGGGATCCCAATGCAGGGGCCTGGGTTCAATCCCTGGTCAGGGAACTAGATCCCGCAACTAAGAGTTTGCATGCTGCAATTAAAAGATCCTGCATGCCACAATAAAGATCGAGGATCCTGGGTGCCACAACTGAGACCTGGAGTGGCCAAAGAAGTAAATTTTTTTTAAAGAAGAATTTTCCAAAAATAAGAATAAACATTAAACCACAGATCCAAGAATTCAGAGAACACTAAAAAGAATAAATACCAAAAACAGACACCACCACAAAAAGAAGCCCACATACACCTATAGACATCATAGTTACACTGCTGAGAGATGAAAAGCTGTACAATGTGATGAAGAGAATTCACACTGCTTATGTTACATATGGGGCTTCCTGGTGACTCAGCAGGAAAGAATCCGCTTGCAATGCAGGAGTCATGGGAAACTTGGGTTCGATCCCTGGGTCAGGAAGATCCGCTGGAGAAGGGAATGGCTACCCACTCCAGCATTCTTCCCTGGAGAATCCCATGGACAGAGAAGCCTGGTGGGCTACAGTCCATGAGGTCACAAAGAGTCGGACACGACTGAGCGACTGAGCACCCGTGCACTCATGTTAACTATAAAAGCTGCTGAGAGATTACATCCTAAGGGTCATCAACTACAAGGAAAAACTTTTCCTTTTCTTTAATTCTGTGTGTGTGTGTGTATGTATATATATATATATATATATATATATATATATATATATATATATATGATATGATGCATATTCACTAAACTTACTGTGATAATCAAGTCATGATTTAAGTCCAATCATTCCATATACCTTAAACTTATACAGTGCTTTGTGTCTATTATATTTCAGTAAAACTAGAGGAAAAAAAACTTTTTTGAAGAAAAAAGCTTTAAGGCAGCCAGAGGAAAGAGTACTTTATACACAGAAGAGCAAACACAAGATGTACAAGACACTTTTTTAAAGAAGGCAGACTTTGAGTTCATGAGGCAGAAGGAGGATGGGAGGGACCCCTTCCTAGGGGAAGACTGGGATGTTGAGACTCGTAGGGTCACGGGCACCAAGAAGATGCAGAAGATTTATCACCCAGGGGGTTTCCTGAGGAGAGAGGGGTAGGGGCTGCCAGCCAGGCCAGCTGGCTCGAGCAGTGCAGGGCCAGTGGTGATGGAAGGGGCTCTGGCATCGGGCTGAGCTCTCAAGGTGTGAGCTTCCTGCAGGCCCCACCCCTGGAGGGAGAGCACAGATTTTCTTAACTACTTTCTTATTGGCTTTTGCCTCAGGTGTGGAGCCAAAAGGGAGGGAGGAGAGAAAGCTGTGTATGGTCCAACATCAAAAGTGGAGACTCACCCTTTACTGCATGGATAGGACAGCAGACAGAAACTCGATTGACAGAGAGATGAGGGGCGCTGGAAATGGCAGAGATGGACGTGACTAGAGAAGATTTTTCTTACTGTAAATCACAATGGAAGATAATCCACAGCTTCTGGTTCCAAAGTACACATTTCATCCCGCTCCTCACTGTGTACAAATAAAGCTCTCACAAACACACAGAGCAGCTGGCAGGATACTCAGAGGCAGAGAAGAGGAGGTAGGCATGGGGATCTTGACTGGAGGACAGCCAGGCAGCATGTTCCTCTGACAGATCCTTGTCTGGGAGTCACAGGGGCCACAACCCACAAATGCCAGCATGCCCTGAACAGGCCAACAGCCTCCAAGGGGAGCCTCTTCTCTCTGCCCCAAAGCCTTGACAAAGGGCAGTCCTGCAGAATAGAACCCACTCACTGCAGAGGAAACCTCAAAACAGCCACTCCACCCCACCCCACCCAACACTGCAGCCAAAGGGATGGACAGCAGGCAGAGCCTTGGTGCCCTATGCTGACAAGGGTCTCCCCATACTGGAGCAGGGCCGTGGAGACTGGGAAAAGCTCTGTGACAACCCCTGCCTGCAGGCAGAGGTGACCTGTCGACTGTTCTATCCTACACTAATGTGAGCAGAGGCATAGACTCGCTTCACATCTCACCCCACACTAACTATGGAGGGGTCCCTGGCTGCCATTTCTGTCTCCCCATCACCAGGCAGTACTACTGCGGAGACTGTGGCAGACTCACACTCACTCAGCAAACAGGAATGAGGAGGCAGCACTCGCTCCCTCCCCATCTCGGGGAGGGTTGAGGATGACAGAGAGGAAAGAGCTCGAGACAGGGACATTAAATCTGTGCATGGAGTCCTGGGCAGACCCCCAAACAGCCCAGACATGACCACCAGAACGAGCACATCAAAGGACTGAAGAACTGCACTCCACATCAAATGCTGGCCTCCAGGGAGCACGCAGCTGAGCAGGACAGCCTTGTGATCCCACTGGCCTCTGCACCGCAGCCCACAGGGGTGTGCCAGAACACGCATTCTGACCCCAGCTGGTTGAGTGCCTGCTAAAAGCAGCCTGAAATGGAAACTGGGATCTCATAAACTAACACTCAATTTGTCCTGGCACATCCTACAATTACTCATCATAGTAAGATCCGGAAAATCTCAACTCGAATGGGAAAAAGCTAGTAGCAGAGCCAACACCAAGATGATGCAGATGCTGTAATTACCTGACAAGAATTTTACAGGCACTATCATAAAAACGTTCCAAGGCACATACACTAAATCTGGGAAAAGAGGAAAAAAATAGAAATTTGGTGAAGAAAATGAAGACTTAAGAAGAACCTAATAAAAACTTGAGAACTGAAAAAAAAAAGAAAATGTAAAACTCACTGAATGGGCTGAACAGCAGGTGGAGGTGACATTAGAAAGAATCCGTGAGCTGGAAGACAGAAAAACAGAAATTATCCAGTTTCAACAGGGAGAGAATAGATTTTGAAAATGAACAGAATCTCAGTGACAATATGTAGGACAACAAAATGATCTAACATTCTTGTCATCAGAGACCCAGCAGGAGAGAATGAGTGTAACGCCAAAAAAATAAAGAAATAATGACTGAAAACTTAGCAAATTTGAAAAAGAAACTTACACATTCAAGAAGTTAAGCAAACCCTAAACAGGATAAGCTGAAAGAAACTCATGCCTGGATACATCATAATCAAACCCCTGAAAAAGAAACACAAAGAAAAATCTTGAAAGCCACCAGAAACAAATGATGTGTTACTTGGTGTGAACAGTAAAACTATTACTGTGACAGCATGTTTTTCATTAAAAATTATGAACTCCAGAAAGAAGCATTTTTAAAGTGCTGAGAGAAAAAAAAGCTGTCACCAAGAAGTCTATATTTAGCAAAACTATGTTTCAGGGACAAAGGTGAAATAAAGGTATTCTCAGAAGAAGAGAATCTACAGAACTTGTTGTTAGCAGACCTGCTCTAGTAAAAACAAAAAAATGCTACAGCAAGTTTTTCAGATGGAAAGGAAATGACAATGGAAGGAAACCTGGAACATGAGGAAGGAGGAAGAGCAGCAGAAAGGGCATGTCAGTCTTCCACAGTTGTAAAATGTGGATGGTTCAGAAGGACACCTGTGGATCTAGATCTGAGTGGCTTAGCAGGTTCTCTGTCTCAGCATCTCACCAAGCTGCACTCAAGTGCCATGGGGCTGTGCTCCTTTTGGGATCTTGAGGTCTCCCTCCAAACTCACATGGTTGTGGAAAGAACTGGATTCCTCAAAGCTGTAGGACTGCAGCCCCCAGCTCCTGCAGTCAGCCACATGCTCCCTGCCCCCTGGCCCTCTACGGACAGTTCACATCACAGCAGCCTGTCCTACCAGGGCTCCTGTGACCAGGTCACACCACCTGCACCAAGGCGTGAGTCCCTGCGCCACTGTCAGGGTGGAGTCAGTGAAACCCCACAGGGGCTCTGCATGCACCCCAGGCTGGACTTGCACACTACACCCAAACAGAAAAAGGATTTAAATGGGAGTAATATCAAACAGGTCTTGCAACACAATGCTAGAGAGGTGGCCAGGGCACAAAGCTACTTGCCACACCACAGACCAACAACCTAAATGAAAAAAGAAACAAAAGGTACCAGCGCTGAGATTACTTGGAGGTTGGAATTAATCTGACAAGGATTTAAAGCAGTCATAAGAAAGATGCTTCAGTGAGCAATTACGTACACACTTAAATAAAAAACAGGAAAACATCAGCAAATAAACAGAAGACATAAAAACAGAACAGAAGGGAAATTATAGAACTAAAAAAACGTGATAATTGAAATTAAAACTCTCTGGACAGTTGTTCAGAAGTAAATTGGAGATAGTAGAGGAAAGAATCAGTGAATGCAAAGACCAATCAATAGAAATTTCCAATCTGAACAACAGAGAGAATATAGACTTTAAAAAAGAAGAAGAAAAACAGCGCCTTGGGAACTTGTGAGACGATTACCAAAACATCTAACAATTGTATCATTGGAGTCTTGGGGAAAAAGGAGAAAGAGTGTGAAGCTGAAAAAAGTATTTGAATAAAAATGACTGAAAATAATTTTTTTTAATTCAACTAATCCAAAAGTAGGCAGGAAAAGATGAAAAAGAGGACAAGGAACAGATGGAACAAACAGAAAATAAATAACAATCTGGTAGACTTAAATCCAATTCTATCACTAGTGATGTTAACTGTAAATAGTCTAAAATACTTAATTAAAAAGGCAGAGATTGTCAGATTAGATGAAAAATCAAAACCCAACATATGCATCTAAAAGAAACTCAATTAAATATAAAGACATATAAACTCAATATAAACATAAAAATTAAATATAAAAACTTTTATATGTTATAAAAGTAAAAGGATGGAAGAAGATACACCACCAGGCAAACACTAATAAACAGTATAACATCAGTATAATAGTGGTTATATTAATCTCAGAAAAGTAGACTTCAGAAGAAGGAGTATTACCAGTGATAAAGATGAACATTACAGGATAATGAACAGGTCAATTCATCAAGAAAATATCATATATCCCTCAAAAAGTTAAAAAGAATTACTATATGATCCAGGAATTCCACTTCTGAGCATATACCCAAAATAATTCAAACAGAGATTCAAACAGGTATATGCACACCAGTGTTCATAGCAGCATTATTCACGGTAGGCAAAAGGCATAACAACCCAAATTTCCATCAACAGATGAATGGACAAACAGTGGAATGTTATACAACCTTTAAAATGACTGAATTCTGGAGCTGCCCTGGTGGCTCAGTGGTGAAGAATCCATCTGCCAATGCAGCAGACACAAGTTCAATCGAATCCAGGAAGATCCCACATTCCAAGGAGCAACTAGGTCCATGAGCTACAGCTATAGAGCCTGTGCTCTAGAGCCTGGGAGCTGCAATTACTGAGCTTATGTGCCACAACAACGGAAACCCATGCACCCTAGAGCCTGTGCTCCTCAACTAAAGAAGCCACTGCAATGAGAAGCCTGTGTACCACACACAACTTAGCGAACAGAAACAGAGTAGCCTCTACTCATTACAACTCAAGCACTATTCTGAGCATTTTTAAAAAAAAATATTCAGAGGTTAAAAATCACAACCTGGCTACCATTGGGGCCATTTTCCCCTTTCTGAGCAACACCTCACTCTTGGAGCTACAGGTAGTTTGCTGTGAAATTAATTCTTTAAGCAAAAGCCATCTTGTGTGAATCAGTGAAGAAGGCTAGGAAGACAAATCCACACGCAGAGTGTGTCTATTCCACGAGGATAAATCAATACCCCTATCCAATAAGTCAATTGGACACGAGTGGTCCAATGGAATCAACAACCTTGTGCTCATAGATGTGTTCTTCCCTGGTGGCTCAGAGGTAAAGAATCCACCTGCAGTGCAGGAGACGCAGGTTCAATCCCTGGGTCAGGAAGATTCTCCTCGAGTAGGAAATGGCAACCCACTCCAGTATTCTTGCCTGGGAAATCCCATGGGCAGAGGAGCCTGGCGGGCTATAGTCCATGGGGTTGCAAAGAAAGTGACATGACTGAGCAACGAACACTTTCACTTTCTCATATCTGCACACAAGAATAGAAGCTCTAGGACAGGAAGTACTTGCCCTCTGCTCTATCTCCAGTGCCCAGGAGGGTGCCTGACACATATCAGGACCTCAGTATCTATTCGCTGAATGAATATACTCATGTGCCCTACAGCACACACACACACACACACAAAGCAGAGTTTGTCTTCTATTTCCTGAGTCATGTTTTCTGCAAGATGAGCTCTTCCTCTTTCTTTCCAAGATGTTCCTTCCTCCTTTTTCTTTCTTCTGAGTTCTCCTGTTCCCCCTGCTATAGTATATACAGTTGCTGCACCATTTTTTAGCTTTACTGAGATAATATGACATAAAGTTAATCAGCCTAAAATATACCTGACACTTTCATTTGGTATCATGTTTTGGAGGTTTAACCACCTCTAAAACATGTTTTAGCATGTATCAGTACTTCATTCCTTTCCATGACTGAACACTATTGTATTGTACGGATAGACCACATTTTCTTAACGTGTTACCCATCACTGGGGGCTCCCCAGGTGGCAACAGTGGTAAAGAATCCACCTGCCAATTCAGGAGATGCAAGAGATAGGGGTTCAATTCCTGGGTAGGGAAGATCTCCTGGAGTAGGAAATAGCAACCCACTCCAGTATTCTTGTCTGGGAAATCCCAGGAACAGAAGAGCCTGGTGGGCTGCAGTCCATGGGGTCACAGAGAGTTGGGCACGACTGAGCGACTAAGCACACCATGTGATCACTTGATGGACATTAGGCTTGTTTCTACTTTTGACTATTATGGATATTGCTGCTATGAGCAAGTTTTTGCATATACCTATATCTTCTTTGGGGGGGGGGCATGTATTTAGAGGTAGAATTCATGAGTCAGAAACAGTTAACTCCATGTTTGAAATTTTTTAAGAACTGCCAGACTGTTTTACCAAGTGGCTGCAATCGTTTTCCATTCCCACCAGCAATATATGATGGTTCCAATTTCTCCCCATCCTAATTCTTGTTTGACTATCCTTCCTATTGCAGTTATTCCAGTGGATATGAAGCTATGTTGTTCCTTTTTATCATGCTCTTGTATGATGTGGGACTTCCCTGGTGGCTCAGATGGTAAAGCGTCTGTCTACAATGTGAGAGACCTGGGTTCAATCCCTGGGTTGGGAAGATTCCCTGGAGAAGGAAATGGCAACCCACTCCAGTACTCTTGCCTTGAAAATCCCATGAACAGAGGAGCTTGGTGCAGTCTACTATCCTTGGGGTCGCAAAGAGTCGGGCACGACTGAGCGACTTCACTGTATGATGTGGGCAGCCTCATGGTATCGAGTGAACAGATCACCCTGCTTGTTTCCTCTCTGAGCAGTGTGAAAGCCATATTTTGTGTTCCACGTAATGCTCTGGAGCCTGACTGCCAGAGGCGATGCAGGAAGAGCTCAGCCGAGACTGTTTTTCCTGGAGTATCTGATCTCTCATCTCTTCACCAAGGTTTTCTAAATGTCCCTGGCAGCGTTTCCTGCCCCCTGCGTAGGAAGTGATGCCATAACCCTGGGGACCATCCCAGGCTCTGGATCCATTGTCTGGCTCAACGTGGAACCCCCAGCTCCATCAGAGTCCATCCTGGTTGCTCCTCAGCCGCCCTATTCACCACACCCCTCCCCCGCGGACAGGGAACAATAAGGATACCCAACCCACTCCCAGGTAGCCTCTCTCCTGAGGCAGAGTCCCCAGATTGTGGTGGTTCACCACCAATACCACTTGCAGGAGTAAGCTGGCACACACGAGCAATAACTTTTTCTTCTCTTACCATTTCTGGACTTTTTGGGGTGGGGGGGTGGTTGTCTTTTTCCTTGTTTCCTGCCAGGTTTATTTGTTGGTTTGTTCTTTGTAGCAAGCAGGCGCCAGTTTAACCACCTGTTCGTCTCCCTTAGTATTTGCAAAGGGAGATGCTCTGATCCAGCTGCTCTCTCCAGAAGGTCTTGGCGATGCGTTTAGGTCTCTAGCTTACTCTTTAGCTTACTCCTGAGATGCTGGGCCACAACACAGACCCTGAGCCCTGCTCTCCTGCAGTCTCAGTAAACGACGTCCAGTGTCTTAATCAAAGCTGTCTCCTCCTGAGTAAAAGCACGTTTATAAAGGACAACGTCCATACTTCAAATCCAAGAATTTATACCGAACCGCATACCCTCTAACCTTCTCATGACAGTTCACACACTCTGGCTTGGACAGCGGGAAACTTGAGAGCACACATGAAGGAACCTGCCTGCCTTTTCAAGCTCTCCTGACGTATCTGAAAAGCAGCATCAGTTACAAAGTGCCTTCCATTCACTGCTAACGGAATGAATCAGAACTATCTGCAAATTCCTTACCTGATCATGTGCCAAAAACAAATGCAATTCTGGCACAAAGTACTTTAAAAGTGAAGAAAGCAAAGTTATGTGGCATACAGAAGACATCTTTACATTTTAAATCTTGAAGTGTAAAAATCTATTCTTTTCCTTTTTGGCTGCACAGTGAAGCATGTGGGATCTTAGTTCCCCAACCAGGGATCAAACCCACGCCCCCTGTGGTAGAAGCATGGAATCTTAACAACTGGACTGCCAGAGAGGTCCCTTGAAACATAAAATCCTCTAAAAATTTTTATAGGCACCATAAACCAATGCGCCTCAGCAATTTGCAGGAATCAGATTCACATGGTGCTATGGCCAATATTTATTTAGAGCTAATTTCTCTATGTCACCACCCTGCAACCATCTCACCCGCCAGAGTCCAGAATCCCACTTAGGTGCTTCAATACCTGCAAGACACCTATGGCATTCATTCAGGAGCGAATATGAGGGCGACTGTCTGCATGATGCTGTGCTGGGGACAGCATGTGATGTGGAGAGAGCAATAAATAACACAACACCTGCCCACCAGGAGTTACTGAGGTGAGTGGAAGAACGCTGACAAAGCAAGACAGATGTTCTTCAAAGTAATGACACATGGCATGCTGCAGTGATAAATTCTGAATTTCTAGAGAACCGTCATCTGAAGGTGGTGACCAACATGGTGCCCAGCCTGTGATGAGCTTCCCCATGTAACAGCCTCTGATCGGAGTTCCCACAACAGGGGAACAGAGTCTAAAGGTCAGACCCAAACAAGACAGTTGGCTGCCAGCTGAGGCTCCTGCAACTGACTAGAGATCACCCCCACCCTCTCTGCTGCCCTTTGAACATGCTGTTCTATTAGACTTCCTTCAAGTTAGGCAAAACAAAATGGAGGAAGTCTTATTTAGGCTTCAGAAGCAGGAGAGCATACCTCTAACCTGCCTCTGACCTGCCTGGATTCTGCCTCTGTGACAGCACAGCAAGCGCAGATTTTGGCAGCCATTGCTGTGCATCATTATTCTGCACCCTGTTACCAGGCAATGGGCCCTGCTTAGCTATTGGTCAGTGCCTCTTAGCCAGGATGGAGACCCTGGAGGGTAACAGCTGTGCCTTGGGATCTTGCTCTTTCTTGTCGGGACAGACAGTAACATTTGTTTGGTGGAGATTTACAGGACTATCACTACCTGACCATCACTGGACCTCAAGAACAAAGGATCTGACACCAAGAAATCTTCAACAGCTAACCATGCCCCTCCCTCCCCTTTTGCTTTATAAAGGGCTCTGCTAAGTTTTCAGTAACTTTGGGGTTCTCAGGGCATAAGCCACCCATCTCCTTGCATGAACCTGTAATAAACCTTTCTCTGTTCCAAACTCCAATGTTTTAGTATTGTTTGATCTCACTGAGCATTGCGCACACGGACTTGGGATTTTGGTAACACCTGGATTCTGTGCCTGCTGGCATGTGTAGCAAGTCCGGCAGCACTTTAGATAAGGAAGGGAGTAGGTCTTGAATTTTTGAGTCCCTGAGGATCTGGTCAACCACCCCCCACCTCCCTATCCCCTGCCCCAGAATCTAACAAAATCCTATGAGTCACAACGTGAAAAGAACAACATTGTAAAAAGGTTAAAGTTAACCAGAGCTGCATTTTTGCGCACAAACTGATGAAATCACTTTGCAGCCTGGGATCACATGTGACAGCCCTGGAACTATCTCACCCACGGAGTGGACACACTGCCCAAGACCCTCTCCCACCTGGGACTCCAGATTGCTGTAACAAGGAATTTCCCACAACTGTTAAGTTTGGTTGTAGGTCAGCCCAATCTAGTGATGAGTATGCTGTTACTTCTATTGTTTCTATTTATATTTTTAATGACTGTACATTGAAATTAAGTAAAAAAAAAAAAAACTATAAAAATATCTTAAAAAATTGAAATTATTTATGTGTGTAATGAGTGGTTTGTTTTGCTAACAAACCCTTCAAACCTAGGTTCGAAATTAATCCTTCACAATTAGAACTACTGGCAAAATAAGGCCAATGTATGAATTCCATGGACTATATAGTCCATGGGGTCGCAGAGTCAAACACAAAGGAGCGACTCTCACTTTCACATGAGTTCCTCATTCATAACTTTTGAGAACCTCTTCATCTTCCCACTAGTGCTCTGAGGCCATTGGCTCCATCAAATCCTTGATAGGAACTATCCCCAATTTGCTTATATTCTTTAGGTTCCTTTAGGTGTTGTTTTTAGTCACTAAGTCACGTCCAACACTTTTGAGACCCCATGGTCTAACCCACCGGGCTCCTCTGTCCATGGGATTCTCCAGCAAGGATCCTGGAGTGGGCAGCTATTCCCTTCTCCAGGGGATCTTCCCAACCCAGGGATCAAACCCATATCTTCTGCATTGGCAGGCAGACTCTTTACCACTGGGTGACCAAGGAAGCTGAGGTCTGCATGTAAAACGGCTTAGGAAGAAGTTCATCCATTGTCTTTTGTACATTCAGTGTCTTTTCAGTTTTCACCTTTCAAACACTGGACACTGGTCATTTAACTCAAGACCCCAAAGCCATACAGATGGCCAGCGGTCAGGATACACACTGCATACCGCCAGCAGTTCCTGTCACCTTCCCGCTCCTGCTCATGTGGGAGTAACAGCAGTGGAGATTCTCTTCTATGCAGAGCTGAATATGGAGCAGATTCTCGGGAAATCTTTACCATAATTAACAAAGGCCCTGCTTCCTGGCAGGACAGGGTCTCCTTGAAATACCTGCTCAGCCCAGTCTCAAGTACCCAGGTCGGGTAAGAAAGTGTCCTGTCTCTAGAAAAGAAAGTCTCATGTAACCCGGGCTGCCCACCTGAAGTGCTGCCTGTTCCGTGCCCAGTCTCATGGTCCCAGGAAAAACCAAGTCAAGACTGGCTGCTTCTGGGAATATGATGGGAGAGCAACTGTAATGGGGAAGCCCCACCTAGTGCCCAGGGCTGGAACTGCTACTTGACCAGACCAACACACACCTGCCCAGACACAACTCCTGGTTCCTAAAGGGCAAGTAGGACCTTCCCTGGTGGTTTCAGTGGTAAAGAATCCACCCGCAATGCAGCAGAGTGGGTTCGATCCCTGGGTCAGGAATATCCCCTGGAGGAGGAAATGGCAACTCACTCCGGTATTCTTGCCTGGGAAATCCCATGGACAGAGAAGCCTGGCAGGCAGAGAGCTGGAAATGACTAAGCAACTAAACCACCACCACGAAAGGGTGTTATACCCTTTCAGGTAAATTGTAATTTATTCTGGCAAAGAAACGTTTTTGTCACCTGAGGTTTATGCAGATATTCTCAAAAATATTTTATAGCTAAATATCTGATAACCTGGTTAATTACATCTTCTGGCTATTGACACAGATGTTCAAAAAGTAACACTCTGCTGTCATGGTGGGCTTGCTAAAGATCACTGGCCTTGTGGAACTGGCTGTATGTGAGAGTCTACATGAGAGGCTAAAAATACTATACACAGATTCTTGATGTTCTTACACAAATCCCTAAAAATGAAGCATACAGAAAGTATACAGGGCTTCCCTGGTGACTCAGTGGTGAAGAGTCACCTGCCAATGTAGTGGACACGGGTTCAATTCCTCGTCTTGGAAAATCCCACATGATGTGGGACAACTTAACCCATGCGCCATAATCACTGAGCCTGTACTCTAGAGCCTAGGAGCCACAACTACTTAAACCCAAGAGCCCTACAGCCTGTGCTCTGCAATAAGAGAAGCCACTGCACTAGCCCCTGCTCTCTGCAACTAGAGAAAAGCCCATGCAAAAATGAGGACATGGCACACAGCCAAAAAAATTATCATTTTTTTTAATTTAAAAAAGCATACAGAACAGATTACAAATGAGAAGCTGAGTAATGGTTAAAGCCGAACCAGATGTTAAGACACTAGAAGAGCAACTTCACGGAGGCCAAATAGAAGAGGTAATTCTTCAGGTTGAAAATAAACTAAGTCTGGGAAGAAAAATGGTTCGATGGAAATCACGGGAGTCTTCAGTGGAAGAGCCTCCTGCCAACCAATGGAAATGGTTAACATAAATATCATTAAATGACTTGTGTGTTGATGGGAAACTGATGTAAATAAATATTGTTGTATTGGGAAAATAGCAACACATACCCAATTTAAAGCTCAACATTCAGAAAACTAAGATCATGGTATCTGGTCCCATCACATCATGGGAAATAGATGGGGAAACAGTGGAAACAGTGTCAGACTTTATTTTGGGGGGCTCCAAAATCACTGCAGATGGTGATTGCAGCCATGAAATTAAAAGATGCTTACTCCTTGGAAGGATAGTTATAACCAACCTAGATAGCATATTGAAAAGCAGAGACATTACTTTGCCAACAAAGGTCTGTTTAGTCAAGGCTATGGTTTTTCCAGTGGTCATGTATGGATGTGAGAGTTGGACTGTGAAGAAAGCTGAGCGCCGAAGAATTGATGCTTTTGAACTGTGGTGTTGGAGAAGACTCTTGAGAGTCCCTTGGACTGCAAAGAGATCCAACCAGTCCATCCTAAAGGAGATCAGTCCTGGGTGTTCATTGGAAGGACTGATGCTGAAGCTGAAGCTCCAATACTTTGGCCACCTCATGCGAAGAGTTGACTCATTGGAAAAGACTCTGATGCTGGGAGGGATTGGGGGCACGAGGAGAAGGGGACAACAGAGGATGAGATGGCTGGATGGCATCACCGACTGGATGGACGTGAGTCTGAGAGAACTTCAGGAGTTGGTGATGGACAGGGAGGCCTGGCGTGCTGTGATTCATGGGGTCGCAAACATCGGAGACGACTGAGCGACTGAACTGCACTGAACCCAATTTAAAGGGAAAAATGCTAAAAAGCCTGTAAATGTTTTTAAAGAAAGTTATTAAAACCCAAAAAGACCTACAAAAACAAAAGTGAAACAATAAAATGGAAATAAAAATATACATATCAATAATAACCCAGAATATAAAGGAATTAAATGCTCCATCCAAAAGAAACAGACTGAATGGATATAGAAACAAGACCTGTATATATGGTGTCTGCAGGATACCCACTTCAGACTTAGGGACATATAAAGACTGAAAGCGAGTAGACAGAAAAAATATTTCATGCAAATGGAAATCAAGAGATAGTCTTTATCAGACAAAATAGAATTTAAATTAAAGACTGCTACAAGAGACAAAGAAGGACACTACATAATGATCAAGGGATCGGTCTAAGACAATGACTAATGACTGCATATACAGATCCAACCAACACGATAGCACTTCAACATATAAGGCAAACACTAATAGCAATGACAGAAGAAATCAACAGTAACATAGAAATAGTGGGAAACTTTAACACCCTACTTACATCAATGGACAGATCATCCAGATAGAAAATCAGTAAGGAAACATAAGCCTTAAATGACATATTAGGTGAGATGGACTTTATTAAAAATTCCACCCAAAAGCAGCAGAATACACATTCTTTTCAAGTGCACTCAGAACACCCTCCACGACTGATCACATGCTGCGTCACAAAGCAAGCCTCAATAAATTCAAGAAAATTGAATATCAAGCATATTTTCTGACCACAATGCCACGAGGCTAGAACTCAACTACCAGGAAAAACCCACAAACAACACAAACAAGTGGAGACAAAACAATATGCTACTAAACAACCAATGGATCACTGAAGAAATCAAAAATACTTAAAAGACAAATGAAAAGAAAACCACAACAATCCAAAATCTATGGAATGCAACAAAAGCATTTCTAACAGGGAAGTATATAGTGACACAAGCTTACCTCAGCAAACAAGAAAAATCTCAAATAAACAACCTAAACTTACACCTAAAGCAACAAGAGAAAATACAAAAAACAAAAACAGACAAAAAAAAAAAAAACACACACACACACAACAAAACAAATTTAGTAGAAGAAAAGAAATCATAAAGATCAGAGCATAAATAAGTGAAATACAAATTTAAAAAAAACAGAAAAGATAACAAAACTAAAAGCTGGTTCTTTGAAAAGATAAACAAGATTGATGAACCTTTAGCTTGACTCATAAAGAAAATGAGGTAAGGGGCCCCCATCAATAAAATCAAAAGTGAAAAAGGAGAAAACTACAACTGACACCAGAGAAATACAAAGAATCATATGAAACTATTACACACAACTATATGCCAAAAAAATGGACAACCTGGAAGAAACAGACAAATTCTTAGAAAAACACAACCTTCCAAAACAGAAACAGAAAATATAGACAGATCAAGCACAAGCAATCAAATTGAATCTGTGATTTAAAAACTTCCAACAAACCAAAGTCCAGGACCAAATGGCTTCACAGGTGGAATCTACCTAACATTTACAGAAGAAATAATACTTATCCTTCTGAAACTCTTCCCAAAAACTGGAGAGAAAGGGAACACTCCAAAACTCTTACGAGGCCAGCAACATCCTGATACCAAAACCAGACAGACATATCACAAAAAATAGAAAATTAAAGGCCGATTATCACTGATGACCAGAGAAACAAAAATCCTCAGCAAATTAGTGGTAAATCGAATCCAACAGTACAGTAAAAGGATCCCACACCGTGCATGATCAAGTGGGATTCATCCTAGGGATGGAAGGATTTTTCAATATCCACAAATCAGTCAATGTGATGCACCATATTAAGAGACTTCAGGATAAAACGTATGATTATCACAATAGATGCAGAAAAGCGTTTGATAAAATCTAACATTTCTGATAATAACTCTCCAGAAAGTGGCCATAGAGGGAACCTACCTCAGCATAATAAAGGCCATACATAACAAGCCCAGAGCCAACATCATACTTAACGGTGAAAAGCTGAAAGCATTGCCTCCAAGATCAGGAACAAGACAAAGATGCCCTCTCTCACCACTTTTATTCAACAGTTTTGGAAGTTCTTGTCACAGTAGTCAGAGAAAAAAAAAAAAGAAATAAGAAATAATAAGGGCTTCCCTGGTGGCTCAGATGGTAAAGCGTCTGCCTGCAATGCGGGAGACCTGGGTTTGATCCCTGGGTCAGGAAGATCCCCTGGAGAAGGAAATCGCAATTCACGCCAGTATTCTTGCCTGAAAAATTCCATGGACAGAGGAGCCTGGTGGACTATACAGTCCATGGGGTTGCAAAGAGTAGGACACGACTGAGCAACTTCACTTCCACTTCCAAACTGGAAAAGAAGTAAAACTGTTACTGTTTGTAGATGTGATACTATAAGCAGAAAATTCTAAAGGCACTACCATAAAACTACTAGGGCTCATCAATGAATTTGGTAAATTTGAAGGATACAAAATTAATATATAAAAATCTCTTGCATTTCTATACACTATCAGTGAAATATCAGAGAAATTAAGGAAACAATCCCATTTACCACTGCATCAAAAAAAATACATCAAAATAAACCTACCTGAGGCAGAACACCCATACTCCAAGAACTGTAAGATGCTGATGAAAGAAACTAAAAACCACAAACACAAATGAAAAGATATGCCACATTCTTGGACCGGAAGAATCAATAATGTCAAAATGACTATACTACCCAAGGCAGTCTGTTGATTCAATGCAATCCCTAACAAAAATACCAATGGCATTTTTCACAGAACTTGAACAAGTAGCCAAAACAATCTTGAGAAAGAAGAATGGAGCTAGAGGAACCATACTCCCTGGCTTCAGACTATACTAGAAGCTACAGTTATTAAAACAGTATGGTACTGACACAAAAGCAGACATAAAATTCAATGGGTCAATTAATTTATGACACAGGAGGCAAAAACATACAAGAGAAGAAAAGAGTCTCTTCAATAAGTGGTCCTGGGAAAACTGGACAGCTACATGTAAAAGAATGAAACTAGAATATTCTCTAACACTATATATAGAATACAGAGAAGGCGATGGCACCCACTCCAGTACTCTTGCCTGGAAAATCCCATGGACGGAGGAGCCTGGTAGGCTGCAGTCCCTGGGGTCGCTAAGAGTTGGGAACGACTGAGGGACTTCACTTTCACTTTTCACTTTCATGCTTTGGAGAAGGAAATGGCAACCCACTCCAGTGTTCTTGCCTGGAGAATCCCAGGGACGGGGGAGCCTGATGGGCTGCCGTCTACGGGGTCGCACAGAGTCGGACACGACTGAAGAGACTTAGCAGCAGCAACAGCATATATAAAATAAGCTCAAAATGGATTAAATATCAGATACTATGAAATTCCTAGAGGAAAACAAAAGCAGAACACTCTTTGACATAAATTGCAGCAACATTTTTTTGGAATTACCTCTAGTCTAACAGAAGCAAAGCAAAAACAAAAAGACCTAATTGAACTTAAAAGCTTTTACACAGGAAAGGAAGCCACAAGCAAAACAAAAAGACAACATACCAACTGGGAGAAAATATTTGTAAAAGAGGCAACCAACAAGACTTAATCCCCAAAATATACAAACAGCTTATACAGCTCAATAAAAAAAAAAACAAAAAACAATCAAATAATGGGCAGAAGTTCTAAATAGACATTTCTCCAAAGAAGACATACAGATGGCCAACAGGCATATAAAAAGACTCTCACATCATTATTATAGAAATGCAAATGAAAACTATCATGAAGTATCACTTCACACAAGTCAAAATGGCTATTATCAAAAAGTCTAAGTTATCAACAAAAAATGCTGGAGAAGGTGTGGAGAAAAAGTAACCCTTCTACGCTCTTGACAGGAATGTAAATTTGTTCAGCCACTATGGAGAAAAGTATGGACACTCCTTCAAAAACCAAAAACAGAACTACCATATGATTCAGCAATCTTACTTCTTGGGCATATATACAGAAAAGATGAAAATTCTTAACTTGGAAAGATACAAACACCCCAATGTTCACAGCAGCACTATTTACAACAGCCAAGGTGTGGAAACAACCTAAATGTCCATCCACAGAGGAATGGATAAAGAAGATGTGGTACATATATACAACGGAAAATTACTCAGTCCTTCACTGGTAGGACTGATGCTGAAGCTGTAGCTTCAATACTTTGGCCACCTGATATAAAGAGTTGACTCATCGGAAAAGACCCTGATGCTGGGTAAGACTGAAGGCAGGAGAAGGGGACGACAGTGGATGTGATGGTTGGATGGCATCACCAACTCAAGAGACATGAGTTTGAGCATGAACTTATTTACAAAATAGAAATAGACTTGCAGACACAGAAAATAAATTTATGGTTACCAGAGCAGAAAGGCTAGGATAGATAAATTGGGAATTGGGGATTAACACACACACAGTACTCTAAATAAAACAGATAACCAACAAGGTCCTACTGTATAGCACAGGAATGACAGTCAATATTTGTAATAACCTATAATGGAAAAGAATCTGAAAACATGCACACACATACACATATATACTCACACACAACTATAAGAAAGTAGCAACTCACTATAGTATCCTTGTCTGGAAAATTCCATGAACAGAGAAGCCTGGTGGGCTACAGTCTGAGGGTCGCAAACAGACAAAAACAACTTAGTGACTCAACAACATATATAACTGAAACACTCTGCTGTACACTTGAAACACGGTATATTGACTATACTTGAATTCAAGAAGTTATAACTAAAAATGTTTTTGAAAAAAAGAGTTTTTGGATTAATAAATGTTTTTCTTTCCAAGAAAGGGTCTACAAGAGACCTTATAAAGACTCAAAAGCATTTATCACACTGATACATTTTTAAACATTTCCACTGTGTGTTAATGAACCAGCCAATTATGAATAAATCTATTAGAATGGACTAATACCCTGAAAAAGAAACATTTCACTTCTTAATAATAAAAGAAAGTTGCTATGATTATTCAAGATTATGTTTTAACATAAAAAACATAACAGAAGTCTGCAAAAATTTTAAAGTAACTTGTAGTTTTATTTATTTTCCAGTACTCTTGCAACCTTTTACATTACTAACAAAACTGCAATCACAGGAACCAGACACAAAATTTCTGCATTTATTTCAAACAATCATACAGAAAGACCATACTACACAAACATTATTACACTGCAAAACTCAGAGATGACTGAAGTTTAGATAACTTTATTTAGCTGAAGAATGAAAAGATTTTCCACTCTCTGCAATTATAGCTCAAATGTTTTTTACGGCAGATGACATTCAAGTTGGAGATACAAATGATACACTCTGAAGTAAGTAATATAAAACTCAAGTCTAGGAACTAAACAGATTTTCAGCTGCACAGGTTGTTCTTCCAGTTTAAATTTTTTCACAGAAAAAAAAAAAAAAATAGATCGCAGGCAAAGAAAACCAAATTTCATATAAGCATGGTTCACTGTTTTTTATTTTACCTTCATCAAGGCAGGCAAAGTACAGATGCTGTACATTAAACACACATACAAGTCCCTCAAAGCACGTGGATTCCCACAGGCAAAGCACATTTGCTAGGCTCCGCTCCTCTCTGAAGCGTGTAACTGCAGCTAAATGTACAAAGAGCCATCCGCTGGTCCCACGTAGCCAACTCCAATGAGCAGGACGTCGATCAGCGTCCATATTCCCAGGCCCCCGAAGCTGAAGAGCTTGCCGAGGCCTTCTCGCCACTGGCCCAGGTAGAAGCGATCTGCTCCAAACCCACCGAGGGTGATGCTGCAACAGCAAACAGGCCTGCAATGCATCAACGGCCCCCCAACTGCACCAGCTGGGGCTCAGTAACCATGCTGACTCACATGCGTGAAAGGGCCTCAGATCAGCAGACCCTGGATGAGGACACAGCGATCATCTCACAAATGCACACTACCAAACAATCACAGGCAAGAAGACTGCTCACAGGTCAACAATGAACACACATGAGCTGTAATGAAATCTAATCCTTCTCTTTTGAAGAAAATCTAGCTTGCTACTTTTTTAAGTAGCAAAAAAACCATGCATCTGGGAGGGCAAAACAGGGCTAGTCTGACAGACAGACCAGCAATGTGGAGGCTGCAGGAGCATCTCAAGGCAGTCAGCCAGCCGGCCGCCTCATTGGGTCTTGACCTTTGTCAATCAACCCATGTAAAAAAGCTCTGTGTTAGGAAAAATTGACTTTTAAGGTTCCTTCAAATTCTAACATCTAACAATATTCAGACAACTTCTCATTGTTTTTCTTTTAAAATTTTTATTATGGAAAATTCTAAAACATACACAAGTTAAAAGAAAGCGAACAGCACCCATGTTTATTGTTGTTTAGTCGCTCAGTCGTGTCTGACACTTTGCGACCCCATAGACTGTAGCCCACCAGGCTCCTCTGTCCATGGGATTCTCCAGGCAAGAATACTGGAGTGGGTTGCCATTTCCTTCTCCAGGGGATCTTCCCAACCCAGGGATCGAGCCTATATCTCCTGCATTGGCAGCTGGTTTCTCTACCGCTGAGTCACCTGGGAAGTCCACAACCCAGCCCCAATAATTATCACCATGTACACACCCCAATTCATCACACCCTTTCCTTCCCACCCCAACCCGAGAACCATGAAGCAACTGCCAGGCATCATCACATTCAATATTCGGCAAGAAACCATGTTGAGCCCAGAGAAGATCTCTATTCTTACTGTTTAAAAGCCAGCTGTGAAACGTGTCATAGTAATTTATGTTCACAACGAGGGGGAGACTGGGTGAGGGGTGTACAGAACTCTCTAGCTTTGCTTTTACTTTTCTGTAAATCTAAAATGAATCCAAAATAAAAAGTTCGTTGGAAAGCAGAAAGTCAGCTGTTATTTTCAACATGAACTACTGTGTCAAAGACGCTGGGCAATCTCACCTTCGCTGTGTCTGACTTTCTGTCGCGGCCCCCTCTTTTCATTTACCAGGGGAGCCTTCCTGCCAGACAGGACCCTCCACCTTCCTAGCCAGACCCTCAAGCAGTGGTCCCCAGACAGAGGCAATACCTGGAGGTGCTATTGACTGTCACCACTGGGGTAGGGAGACTTGTAAACAACACCCAATAAATGGGGTCCGGAGAGGATGCTACACACCCTACTCTGCACAGGATGCCCCACAACCAAGAATTCTTGGCCCAAACATCCACAACGACAAGGCTGAGAAGCCCTGCCCACATCCCACCATACAGTCCCTGGGCTCTCACCGTAAACCTCCAACAGCGGCCTACCTGCTGAATCAGGATTTAGCCAGCAGCCCACCTGACCTTCCCTCTGGTGGGGGTGGGGAGAACTGCTACAATTTCCTTTTCAAACTGCTGAAAAGTTTAACAAATACAAGTATATTTTTATGTAAAAATTAAGTCTATATGCTTGAATAGTGGAATTACAGGTGATTTTCAACATTTATCTTTGTCATTTTTGTTTTTTCTAGTTTTCAATACTGAGCATGTATTATTTTTTTTATTATTTTGAAGGAAATTACTGAAAATTAAAGACAGTCATAAGCCTAGCTACTTTAAATAGGAGGCAGCACTTCACTGACTCAACAGTACGCTCAGAGTGGGAAGACTGACTGGTTCTAATGAGCTCCAATACTGACTTGAGTCACCTCCAGAACGTGCAGGCATCTTGGGAGGAAAGCCAGCAACAGGCCACCAAATTTCACAAAGATAGCGGTCTGGCCACCACAACAGCCCCCAGCAGCACAGTCCCCGTGGTTTACCCAGCCCATGGCAGGGCCTGAGGGAGCAAGAGAGGAGTGCAGAAGAGCCCAGCAGCCACAGCAAATGCCCAGTGGTGTCTCTGCTCACTGGGAACAGCGCTTACCTCAGAGCCAAGGCTGTGGACCACTTGTATCCCCCGGTCCAGTTGCAGTACAACATCTTCGGAAAAGTGCGGTTACCTAAGAAAGGGAAACACTCCACAATGAACACGGGTATGAAAATACTCTGGCAAGAGACTAAATTATAGGTGGTGGTCTTATGATTTATAATCTAAAAAGACAACTCTCTTCACAAAAATAAGTGTTCACTACCCTTGAATGCTGAACAGAAAGCCTTAACTGTCCACGAGCACAGGCTTGTGAGGAGCACAGGTTCATGAGGACCACGGTTTCATGAGGACCACAGCCTGAAGAAGGTGAACCACCCCACGTGATGTTAAGGTGTGGATGATGTGGGGGTGAACGATACAGACAAACCAGGCAGCAGGAGGGGAGAAGGCCACGCAGGACTGACACATCCCGTGGACGCAGGCCACAGATGGTCCAGGGTCCTGGGACATCTGGCTGTTCAAACTGGAGAAAAACGAGACAGATAAACCAGGCACCGGGAGGGGAGAAAGCCACGCAGGACTGACACATCCCGTGGACGCAGGCCACAGATGGTCCAGGGTCCTGGGACATCTGGCTGTTCAAACTGGAGAAAAGTGAGTCTGACTCCACCTCACACCATACACCAAACCAATCCTGGGGAACTAAAGACCTAAATCTGAAAGGCCACAGCTACAACTTTTAAAAGAAAGTACAGAAAATTATCTCTGTGAATCTGGAGCAGGGAAAGGCTTTTTGCAACAAAAAAGGGCTAACTATGAAAGATGAAAAACCAACTAACTAAAATTTTAAAGTTGTGTTCAAAAGAGACCAAAAGAAAGTGGGGGAAAAAGTTAAAATTCAGGAGAGGATTTTAGGGCCATCAAAGGTTACTATCCAAAATACAAAAGAATTCATAGAAGTCTGCAAGAAAAAACAAAACTTAGGGACGAGTATTGGAGAGGATGTGGATCCTCACTAACAGCTGTGCACCACTGGCGGGAGTGTGAACAAACACAACCACCTGGAAAAGAACACATGCCAGAGAGTGCATGCCAGACACACCCCTGTACACGTGACAAGAGACAGACAGAAGTTTAAGAGCAGCACAATTTGTAAAAAAGAAAAAAAAAAGGTAAACAGTCCAAATACATTGGAGAGCAGAAAAACTATGATACAATCTTACAACAGGTTATTATAAAGAAGTGAAAAAAGAAGACAAGCTGAAGAATCTTAGAGCCATAATGATGAAAAGAAACAAGTCCCAGGAGACCATAAACAGCCTGCTACTACTTCACACAGTTCTGAGACATGCATTACTGAATAATACACCACACTGTATTCTAGCACATACATGGGGCAACTATAAAAAACTTAAAGGAAGGGATTGGGATCATAAGAAACCTCAAACGGGTGTCACCCCTAAAGAAGAGGCAGGAAACACTCTGGCAGTTTCGATGGCATCAGATGCTTTGGCTGTTAACCTGGGGGAGACTCAATCACACATTATGCTCTACACCTTATACATTTTTATTTTATGAAGTACTACGTTTTTAAAAGATAAGGAACTGGCATAACTAAAAGGTGCTGATAAACATTTCTGACTACACAATTGAAACCTAATTCTCAAACTTCTGCTATGGTTCTGCAAGTACGCCTGAAAAAGAGCACTCTGCCCAGAAGCTCCCTCAGCCGACTCACCCAGGCAGTGGACGTGGTCCCGCACAGTGCAGTTGGTTGGATAGCGCTGCCGAGGGCAGGACACCGCCCTGCAGTCGCTGGAGCTGAAGCACTCGTAGTCAGCCTCCGGGAGCTGCCAGCAGAACCTGCAGGTCATGTTGAGGACGAAACTCTTCTGGGATTTGAAGTCTGGATCCTACAAAGGACACAGAGCTATTCAGTCATAATCCAGCTTGTCAATATGTCAATAAAACTACACAGTTACAAGGCACATGTGTCAAAAACACTTCTATTTATGATCTAGGGAGGAAGTGGCAGACAAACAGGTACCAAGCCAGTATGTATGCAAAACAAATGCATATGCCATGATCTAGAATCATAAGTATATACCCCAAAATATATACCTAAGAAAAAATACCTAGATAAATGCACATCAAATTATCAAAGGTTATCAGGATAAGATTACTTCATCACTGTTACTTTGGCTAAATTTTTAATAACACACATGCATACTTATATGACAAAGAAGAAAGGAAAAGGCACTTTATGAAGCCCCAGAGACACAAGAGAGCTGACAGGGCAGATGAGTCCCCCTGCTCAAAGTACTGTGCAGTACGTGGGAGTCCGGGCCCAGCTGGACACTCCTAGAGGAACAGCCTGCCGACGGGGCTCAACTCTTCCTAGGAGTCCCTGAGGTCCTGAGACCCAGGGCAGTCACTGCTGTTACGCTCCCAGGACTACCCGACAGGACCCACCCAGAGGCAGCCCAAGAAGACCATCCCCGACTTAGAAAGAACCCCTTGGAGAGGTTCAGCCAGTGCTATTGTGGCCCTGAGCCTCGAAACAAGAGTCCATTTCAATTTTAAATTTGTTTTCTGCCTGTAAGAGCACCCCATGTGCTTATATGTTGCACATTTGGAAATTACAGGAAAACTGGTAACCTCTCCAGAGAGAAGCACTGTCTAACCTTCTTTCATTTTTGCTTTCTGTGATACAGTTTTACATTCATGGAATTATACTGAAAACATTTTGTATCCTTTCACCACCACTTGATATTATGCTATAAAACATACTTTTCAAAACTGTATTTAAATGGTAACACAATCACCTCTGGAAGTATCATATTTACTAATTTTTTTTGATTAATGCAAAAACCACTTATAAGGGCAGTATTCACAAGTAAGGCACTGCTTGATTTAAACATTATTATTGTAAATGTCTGCATATTTCTAGTGATGCATCTGTAACACATGTTTCTCAACCTGTTTTTTCCCAACACTGGGCAGACAGTATACATGGTACAAACTCTGGGAGACAAGAAGAGAGTAAAGAGATGGCTGGCCCTGCCGGGCCCTCAGCACTGAGCACAGCTCATCCATGCTGGTCTTCCAGGGAGTCTGTTCTATGCATGGGCACGTTTACAACAGATACGCTTCTTCTTTTTCTAATTTAATGTTCCCACTGATAATTACTTTCACTTAATTCTGAGGTATCAGTAAACATCTCTGGAGCTGCCTAGTTCTCAACAGCTGCGATGTATTTATTTCACTACACAGTGAGCTGCAAAGTGAACTGCTCTTTCTTGGACATTCAGCTTGCTTCCAACCTTGCTGGGTGAACAATGCAGCTAAGAATATTCTTAGGCATACTTATGTGTATCAATGTGCAGTAAGTAACACCTGTTAGATGAATTCCTAGATATGGAACTGCCAGGTCAAAGCTTACGTGCATCTGTACGTTTCAGAAAGAAAGAAAGTGAGGTCACTCAGTCGTGTCCAACTCTTTGCGATCCCGTGGACTGTAGCCTACCAGGCTCTTCCATCCATGGAATTTTCAAGGCAAGAGTACTGGAGGGGGTTGTCATTTCCTTCTCCAGGGGATCTGCCTGATTCAGGGATAGAACCCGGGTCTCCCACATTGCAGGCAGATGCTTTACCTTCTGAGCCACCAGGGAAGCCCACAGGTTTCAGAGATGAGACAAACTCTACCACAGGCTGACTAATCCACACATCTACTGACAAGACACAGCAATGTTTGTCTCTTACACCTTCAAGAAAAGTGTTATCAAACTCTGACTGTTTTGCCAATCTGACAGGTTAAAAAAAAATGCATTAATTTGTATTAAACTATGAGAAAATTAAGCACCTTTCAAATACAAGTTGAAAGTCCACCTGTATTTCCTTTGCTATGAACCATGTACTCATGCTCTAGCACCATTTTTCTACAGGACTGTAGTCTTTTTCTCATTGGCTTTTTGGATGTATTGATATATTATGGGTATTAGTATATTATTTGTCACATGTGTTAAAAAAAACTTTTTTGTCGTTTGTCATATATCTCTGGCCTTTATGCTTTTTAAGGTCATGCAGAAACCCCTCACCTTTAGTAGTCAAATGTATAAATTCTTTCTTGTATAACTTTTAAACTTTATTTCATACTTAGAAAAATATTCCCCACTTTGAGATGATAACAGAACTCTCACGCTTTCTCTGGTACTTTGAGGTTTCATCTTCTCACATAAAGTCTGGCATCTATTTGGAATTTACTTTGGACAAAATAGGGATTCTACTTTTTTTCCATGGGCACCTGGGCACCCGAGCATTCACTAAGTCCACTTTCACACCACAAAAAAGTACAGACCCCAACAAGAGCTCATATGTGGCAAATACCTTCCCTCTGTGACACAACTGTCATTACTGAGAACACAGAACCTAAAGGAATTAAACTTGCCTCACTTACACTAGCAGACTAAGCGCTCCTCCAAGTAACAGAAACAAAAACCATTTCTGTCAAGCACATCTCCAGCTGATGTCAGCTGGGCTGGCAGTTTCCATTACAGCTGGATTTCTGCACTTACTTCTATTTATATACATTATAAAACAATTTCTTTGACTAGTGTAATCCAGGTGAGATTCCCTTGGCCTGAGTCCCTACGAGTGCACATTAGAAGGATGAGAAGAGTTTATTTCCTTCTATTAATCTGAAATTCAACATAAGGTAAGGGGAGGGAAGGGAGTGAATGCAACAAGCGAGAGGACGAATACTTGCGTGTACACCTGCAATGGTCTTAAACACCAAGGCAAGTACACGGGGCCGGCCCCAAATCACAGCCGCAGCACTCCTGGGACCCACGGCTCCTGACAGCCAATTGTTTGACTGTTCTTCATTTCTAAGAAGAAACACCACCAGATGCTCTTGAGATTACCTTCAAAAGCCACCTCTGGGGGCTGGGCCCCTGCTACTGTACAGGATTTGTGATGACTGGCTAGTCACGAAGCAGGTGAGATGAAAGCACTTGAGGTGTGAAGAGGGAAAGAGTGCTTCCAGGGTGTGTCTCAGCCAAGGGTTGAGGACGGACCAGGGACAGGATCAGCTAGGAAAGTCCCTCCCTAAGTTTTGTCATTTCTCTACCTTTGTCATTTCTCCTGTCCTCTGCTATTTTCTGAGAAATGAAACCACCTGTTTTTTTGGATCACCTAAAGGAGGAAGAAACTGAAAACTAAGTTTCACTCAGGAACCAGTTGTGAGAGATGAATGTCCAAGACACTAAGGCAAACAAAGTAGGCTCATTCTGGGAAAAGCTCCCCTAAGCCATCAGGGTTTTCTCATTTTCCACAAGGTACCTACTATGTGCCAGACTTATGAAGCATGTGATTTCAAAAGCCATCAAACAGGTTTTGTTATTAGGTGAGAAGGGAGAAAATTCTATTTAAGATAAAGCAACCAAGACTAACTGATTATCCTAGGGCAGTCATGAAGACTACCTGCCAACTAGCTCAGTTTTCCAGCGCGATTTCAAGAGCAACACTGATACATGAAAATGACAAATACTGAAGTTTACCAACACTACATCCAGATGCTGAGGCCACATAAAGTTTCATGCCCCCTTGGAGTGAAGCCTCCCCCAGGCCCTCTCCTGATACTGGACTTCAGGAGAAACAGAAAGAGCCTGGGTGGAGGGGAGGGGAGAAACTTTCTAATCTAGCCCTCTCCAGACCAGGCTCCAAAGGACAGATGGGGAAAGGAATCTTGTTCAAGTGAGAATCACCAGGTCAATGGAAACCCGCTAAAGAGAACAT